>NC_091823.1:27854187-27961687 GCF_038994185.2 Dermacentor albipictus | reverse complement strand
TGGAGGGGAGGAAAAGGAAATGAACTAAAGCTGTGCCCGATTGGTTGCCCTATAGTTAGTAAAAGGAAAACATAGGTGAGGAAAAGAAAAGACAGGAAAAATCATGAACTACCATTGTGAACGTACTCGCAGAAGAAGTTTCACTAACACTCACAGGTGGTCGTACAGCCCAGTCGCCTTCAGGAAGTGCAATAGGGCCTCTGTGACCTCGCACACGCAAGAGCGCCTAATCCAAGGTACCAGGATACTTTCTTCCGAGAGCGACCTCTCATCCAAGTGGCTGAGACTAGCTCGCACAGCACAGCATTGAGCGTTGAAGGATGCGCACTGGCACGGAAGGTGCTCGATAGCGTCGTCATAACAGCGAACAATGGCACGTGGCACTGTCAGTCGTGCCTATAAGGAATGGATAGGCTTTCGTAAATGCGACCCCCTCCCCCAGCCACATGGGATGCAACAAAGTTTCACGACGGGAAAGGCGAAGTTGCAAGTAATGGTCGAAGGAATACAAGCGGGAGTTGTAGAAAGCTGGTGAATTCCATTGTCGCAGCATGACGTGGCAAGCGAGTGACCATTGAGGTTGCCACGCAGCATCGGTTTTTGCGAGGGCGGCATGGCCAGCTGCAGATCTTGTTTACGAGCAGAGCGCGCAGCTTCGCTGTCGTCGCCGAAAATTCCACAGCGTAATTCTCGATAATTCAATTGCAATAGAATACCGTGTCCGTTCTCAGCACCGTAATTGCTTATTGACCCAAGTGCCCGCCATTTTCAGATGCTAGGAGATAACCAAGCATACGTCTTCGTTCTCGTTAATGATGTTCACTGCCCTTGCTCAGCACTGTGTTAAACGCGCTGGACTCGGGAAAGCTTTCTGAGGCACAGTTCCTGTGCACACACGCTATGATGATGCAGGGATCAATGCGAGTGCTGTTAGATTTCTTGGAGCGGAGCATGGGCCGACTGTAACATCGTACTGTGTTTCATTCTGAGTGCGCTCAGTCTTCCCTCTCGCCCTCTTTATCCTCTGAATTTTTACATTTCGCCTTCTCACAAGCAGTGTAGCAAATCAGACTACCGTCTTTGTTGACATCCTTAAATAACCTTCATCCGTTTTAGCTATAGACAACAGCACTTCCTTGTTTTTCATTGGGTTGCTTAGTGCTCTTTATTTTTCACCCCTTCTTTTGTTCATTTATTCATATATTTATTCTATTACATTATTTTTTGTTCCAAGAGAACTACTTTCTGCGGCTTTTTTTTTTATTCTCACTTGTAGAGAGACGATAGTTCATTGACCGCCAGCGTAGCAGATAATCCCTCCGCCCCCGTCGTCCAGGCCTCCTCCACGAAAAAAGGAACCTACAATGACACGTCAACCTGCTGACACACGGCGCTGCCTCACATCCCTCCACCGACGATGAATAGCACACCGTTCTTTTCATATCGACACCCTCGCCACTAAGACAACCTCAGTCGCCTCACCCACCCGCATTACCCCACCTCCCCTTTAAAAGAACCCTACCTATATGTACTGTGCCGAGGAAAGCACATGCCGCTTTGAAAGAGACAAGTACACTTGTCGAAACACTGGATTCCACTCTTACCTTCTTCTCGTGTTGCTCATCTTCACCCGTTTTGTCTCTTACTCAGAAGAGACCGAATTTGAATGGAAAGCGGCAAAATACAACGGGAGAGCAATAGGCATGCCATTGTGCCGATCGTATTCACACTGAAGTGTGAAGTATCTGCGGCGACTCAGCGTAACAACTGAAATTGTAGTCACCAAGTGTGGCCGACGCATTAGCTTAAGCCAAGACGTAAAAAAGTGGGCTTACAAAATCCGTCCTTCGGACGGTGCTTTCATGCTTAAAAAGGACATCGCTAAATTAGTCAATAAAAGGGGAACCCAGAACTTAGCCGCTTTGTTCGAGGTCCTACCATGCGCAGACTTTTCTTCCCTGGGTTTTCTTTTGTTTCCTTGGCTTGAACTCATACCCGCTTCGCCGTTCAGATTGAAAAAAACAATAGGTTAAGCTATTTATAGCTTAAACCTGCACATACATCGGTCCGTCGGTTGGTTGGTTGATTGTTTGGTTGGTGTCTGTTTGCTTGTTTGTCTGTAATGATATCCAGGGTTAGGCGAAAACCTGTCTGGTTATGAAAATTCATGGCGGGAAATATCGAGCGCCGACCGATGGTTGAAAACAAAAAGGAAGAAAATACTTTTCAGCCCCACTACGGGAGCCTTGTGAACAAGGCTACCGTAGTCGGTCGGTCGGTCGGTCGTTTCTTTGTTTGTTCACTGTAGCAAACGGGAGCTCCTTCAATTTGGGCGGATGCGAATATGAGCCGATTCCTTGCTAGTCTGAGAAATCAGCGACGAAGTTATACGGACAATATTCCTTTGTAGAAGCAATTACGTCGCTGCTTCCTGCTCCACGGTTATCTCTATTCTTTGTCTGCATTGTGCAATCAACTCTAAGCAAGGAATGTAATACAGAGAAGCGATAAAATTAGATAGCTACAGGCTATGGATTTTCCGAGGGGGTCAGTTAAAGCCCTTGACTCAAAACTGCGCAACTACCGGTACGTTCCGCATTACTACCTCGAAAATCGATTTCAAGGAATCTTCCTCTTATTTTTTAATTCTTCATTTTCTTTTGAGTATAGTCCCCAGTAAATGTAACGAGCAATGTGCGCGTTGTCACAAATGAGGGAACGTAGCCAGTTCTCGCAAAGCACAAGCAAAATGCTGCGCGAAAGAAACAAAGGACAGAGTGGCGGTCAATTCAATCTACTATGCAAGTTTTAGTATTCGCTGGACAAATTTATGCGCACTTGTCCTTGATTCCCGGCCGAGAGATGAGCTCGAGGTATAACTCAAAACACCGTACCTTCCGAAACGTGCCTGAAAATTCCTAACACAACTCCAGTCTCTCAGTGGACTAAATCGTCTATAAATCTAAACAACCACTAGCCTTTACCTGCAAATATGTCTGACACCGAGCTCTCGCGTTTCTGCTTCTAGCGAATGTTATACCTCTTTCATTTTTATTTGTATGGCACGTAAAATCTCAAGCTGTCTAAATGCCCCAAATAATTTGTGTTCACAGCACAAATCTCCGAATTCCATGCTATAGAATTAGGTTGTTGTAACTAGTGTTTTCTTGAAATGCACAAATGTAACCCTCGGTGCTTGAGAGAGAATACTTATCCAAGAAATTGGCATGAGCTATTCCCACGATCAGTGTGATAGAGCCGTCGCGGTCATTTATTAAAGGTATACCCGACTCCCAGTCTAAATGCGTGCTGCCTCGTAAAGCACCAACTGCAGTTGGTGACTGTGGTTGATCGCGTTTAAAACGACGAAGGCAGACATGTTGGCGCCAACGTAAGCCCCTGTCCCACATGCGCGTTATCAAAACTACACGCCAACTCTGAACTGAGTGATTTCAATGCAACGATTACTGAAATCGGCGGGTACTTGAAAGCGTACCGCCGACAATTTCGCGGAAGACGCGCACTTTCAAGCTGAAACGTTCGCATTTCATTTCTCTTTCATAAATTGCGACTACGGTAACGATTAAGAAACTAGAAGGAAAATCTGAGCTTAAGACTTAGTGATGATGTGGCGTACGTTAAAATTAATTCTGGAGTTTTACGAACCAAGATCACCACAATGTGATTATTAAGAGCGCCATGCGTGCACTCGAGATTGATTTTCACCTCCATGGGGTTCTTGCATCCAAATCCAAATAAACAGGGTTTTTTTTTTTCGCCCCCATTTAAATTCAGCGGCCTGGATCGAGCCCACGACCTCGAGCTGGGCAGCGCAACGCTGTATATAGCCACCAGGCTACATGTGGCGATCTCGTGTTCGGTAATTCCATGCCCGAGGTCTTTACGACGGGGCATTCTCGCGTTACATCGAGTGGACGTCCTCCGGCGCCAGCATGGCCGGCACTCACAGCATGCTCGCATTTTCTCTGCGGCGGCGTCGCCAGGGGAAGTAATTGCATTGCTACTATCGTGACATTGCTTTTCGCGCCTATCAGTGCGATGCGCTGCGCTCTTTCGCCGTTGCCTCGATTGCGAAGCCTGCTGTCCACCGCGCGAACGCTAATCACCACGTCGACGTCCGCGACAGTGACTTTGCACTTTTCGTTCCTGAAATGCCTTATAGCGAACGGCTACTAAGGCAAACTGCTGGTTTCTTCTCACAATCTGCGGCGGCTGCGTCGCGCAAAAAAAAAAAGTTTCTTGACATTCGTTCTTTCATAACTCCGACTTGCTCGCGCAAGTTCAAATGTTGCGAGTGTGTGCAACCATATGAAACCAACAGATAGTGAAGTCAACGAAAGCGTAGGGGAAGCTATTTGTAGCTTTCATTCGAGCCTAGACATGATAAGCTAAAGGGACGTGAAAGGTGGGCGCCAGAACAGCCGGTCGCCGGTGGTAGCCGAAGGCACAGCCTGATATACTAGAAGAAGGACCCAGAATAAGAAATACACAGGCGAAATAGGCAGGACGAGCGCTCGTCCCGTCTGCTTATGGTATCTTCGACTGGTCGCTTCCATCCTCCGAATCAGAGTCGGGCAGATCCGGCGTTCCCCGAGCTCAGAGGTAGAGGACGAGCGCGCAAGCCGAACGTGCGACTCGCTCTCGCAGGAGGCAGTGGCAGATGCTAAACCACGTGACTACTACCAACGTCCGATGTTTCGCTTATCGAAAGCTCCCGCTGCCGCGAAAACCGGCGGACGCGCCGGCGGGACGAGCGTTCGTCGCAGTGGCCTAGGTTGCCTAGGTTACGGTGGGCCGTCGCCAACAGCAGCGACGCGGCTCTGCGATGACGTTTCAATTTCGACGACTGCTCCGACGACAGGGCTCGGAGCGCCTCAGAGCGTTCGAAGATGGAGGAGAGCAATCGAGAAGAACCAGCCGAACGCAGGGCGGGCACCCTCTTTCAACCAGCCGAAGACAACGCCGCTCGCGAGAGCGCTCCAGAGCGCTCAGAAACGACCAGTCGAAGATGGCATTAGTTTGTGCATGACCTATTTATCGCCCCTCGTCTAATAGCTACGTGTCACCAACTAGCTAGCCCAACAAGGGGTACTCCACAGCCTGTGCATGGCTGTGGAATCGGCCCCCACCGGCTGCAAGTGGTTTTCCTCCGTGGCAAGAACGCCACGTCGAAGTAGTTGCCGACGGCACAAGAGGCGGTGTTCACATTGCACACATTCCAGCGAAGGTGCCTTGAAAGTAGTAAAGCCGAACGTCATGTTTTTACCTTATTGCTGGTGACGAAAGATCCAGTGATATCATAACGTAGTTTGTGGAATGGATGACGATTTCATCCGTCTTGCAAACTCACCCTTTTCGTGCTCAGTGAAGAGACAACCGACATCGACCAGACGACTCTAAATTCTCACCTGGCGACTTTATCCGCAAGAAATTTTTTCTTCTTTTTTTTTCGCTGTTCATCATTATGGCAATCACGACGCCGTGCCGTAGTTATGGCTGAGACCGGTCGCTTGGCTCAAAAGACGCTAAGGCATGAATAGACATGAATAAAACGAAGGCATAAATAAATCAAATGAACAACATCCTTTCAAATATCGTATACGATCGTTCGTGTTGGATACATTGATTTTCTTTAATCGTTCGCTACATGTGCGGTGCAGTGGTGTGACAGTTCAAAATGAGTGAGTAAATAAAATCTAAACTGAACCTTACCGGATCCGGTCAAATGTGGCAGCGATCGTAATATTGCTAGAGAGCCCGGTCGATGACAAGCAGTTATTACGAACGATAAGTTTTGTGCATTCATCGCTTTGATATCGCGTATCCGAAAGTCGCCACACAAGAGTGACGTCTCCACCGCGTCAGCGGCGACTGTGCTCGCTTCACATGGCTTTATCAGCGTCCGCCTCGCTGCTGTTACTGTCATTCTTCATCGATAAATCTAATCACAGTGTCGCACTGATCGTCTCCATGTCGGCAAGCACCTCTTTACATTCCTCAGCTACCGTGTCAAGTGGATCCACTCCTTCCACATCCGACATTCCCATTTTTGCGACAGACAACCTTTCAACAGCGAGGACTACAGTCTGAGTACAGGGTAAATCCGCAGTGCTGGCTCACTGTCTGTGACGTCATGCCGCTGAGCAAGAGGTCGCTGGTTCGATCCCCCGGCGGCTGCAGCCGCGTTTCGGTTGCAGCAGAATGATACAAAACATTCCAGATATTATCGACGATGATTGTCAATGGAAGCGAATATCTGGACAAATCAAGAAAGCTATTCTGTTCATTAAACAAATGGGGCGCTTGACGACATAGTCCCCTTGTGCCAAAATTGAAATATATATATATATATATATATATATATATATATATATATATATATATATATATATATATATATATATATATATGCGAGTTCTACGTAGCTGGAAGTCAGAGTACTTTTATTGTATTTCGCGTAATTACATAATTAATTGCCATTAATTATTCAACTAAGCAAGTCCTGAGATGGTATACTGAGAGCAAAAGCATCAATGAGAAAATTGCAGAGCATTCTGAAAAATTCCCGCTGCAGCGTTTTCTTGCTCAAAACGTGCCACATACACTTTTTTTTTCTTTTTCCGAAACTGAAAGAAGCCAGCGAAAGCTCGCAGAAAGTGCCGCGCGACTAGCATTGCGGGCTTTCTTTCATACTTGGCAAAAGCTTTATGTAGCACGTATATAGCGACAGAAAGCTGGATCGGGAATTTTTCAGCGAAGTCTACAATATTCTCAATGACACTTATGCCCTGAATATGACATTCAGAGCCCCTCTTCCCTTCCGGTGGCTGCGGGAGCCCTCTCCCGCAGCCGCCGCAAGAGGTGAGAGGAAAGGAGTGCTGTCCTTCCCGTGAGCGCTCCACCACAGCATCCAAACCTTCAGATGCCCCAAAGCTCTCGCTCTAAAGCACGTGCAATTTGAAGAGCTGGAATAGCTTGCGTTCGGCGACGAACGCGCCCAGCTACACGGTTACGCGAGGGTGCTTGTCCTTTGCACCGGCGACTTTGCTTCAGTGGTGAAAGTACGACCACCCCCAATCACCGACCACATACTATAAGAGAGAGAGAGGGAACCCTTTAATGAAAAGCAGAGATTTCAGCCGGCGTACAGACATCGCTGACATGCTACTCTGCGTGGGAAAGGGAATTGAGGAGAGAAAGAGAGAAGGACACAGGCGCAAGAAGAAAGGAATAAGTTTTAAAATAAGTGGGCACCGAGTTTTCTGACTCATGGGCAATGGCGTGCTATGGTAAAGTCATTCCGTGTATGCACCGTCCTACAATGTGGTGACAAAAATTTTCTGCGTGAAAGGTCCATGAGGGTGACAGAGTAGAACTACAGTTAGTCGAGTTGACCAGTGTTTTCTAAGTATGTGAATAAAACGTTAATCGCGCGCCTCTGTTGTGTGAGGCAGGCTAAAGGGCCTAAGACACAGTCAAATGACAAAGGTCTTTGTTTAAATGAATGCATGCAATGTTCATAGGACGCACGCTCGCCGGCATACGCTCTACACTCGAACAGGATATTCCCCACGGTTTCAATTGAGCCACAGTTGTTGCAGTGTGGACTTGTCACTTGACCGAAGCGGTATCGTAAGCCGTTTCCGTAGGCGGAGTACAGGCGTAGACGACGATATAGAGTTTCGAAATGGCGAGGAATGTTGGATGGGAGTATGGATCCGAGATTTGGGTGGATTGAGTAAAGGAAAGGGCAATGATGGGTCGGCAAGTTCCACAGCCGCTCCTTTCCTTCAGAAGCAAATGTTTTAGCTAGTTGGGAGGCATCAGATCTAGTGAAATAAATCTACTTATAGTTTTGGAGTTGAAGACCTTTGCGTGCCGCTTCATCTGCTTTTTCGTTGGTCAGACTACCACAGTGAGCAGGTATCCACTGAAATTTGGTACAGTGGCCTGATGCAGTGGCCAAATGATGCAAGTACGCAATATCGAAAGAAACAGGCGGATTGGTTTTTTTTTATCAGACTGCACAATGTTTGTAGTGCTCCTTTAGAGTGAGGGAAAATCGCCCATTGATCAGGCGCTCGGCACAGTATATAGAAGGCAGCTTCTTTGATGCCGTAAAGCTCTGCTGTCATTGAGGATGTCCTCCGCTGCAGCCGATAAGAAAGCATTCGTCTTGAGGGCACATAAAAACCACAGGAGAAGTCTCCCGAATGGTTGAGGCATCAGTGAAGATGTGGGTGTGCTGAGTATATTTCTCGGCTAAGTAGATGAGAGTAGTCTGCAGCAGCGTGGCCTGTGGCATGCGACTCTTTGTCTCATTTACACCGGGTAAAAACTGGTTTATGTCTAGAGGCGAAAGTGTCCAGGAAGGAGACGTCGGAAGCAGTAATTTCTGGGGCTGAATAATCGGAGGAAGGTGCAAGATCTACACAGCTTGGCCAAAGCCAGACTTACTGTGGGTTACGGGGACGCGGTACTTGAAATGCTTCTTCCCTTGGAGCACATGGCGAAGATGGATACTCATTATTTCTTGGGAAGCGATGACATCTATAGCGGTAGACATTCTGCTCCGCTACTGTTCCCGAGACTGAAGAGCCCTTCGGGAGGCCCAGGCCAATCCGCAGGCAGTTGTTCCGCGCGGCTTCCAGAGTCATCTTGTTCGCTGGTGATAACCTCTGAAGCACCGGTAGGCAATAGCGCAATGTGCCTTCAATATAGGCTTTCTTCAAGTAGTACATTCGAGCCGCAGTTGCAGGCCCATCGTGTTCCCGCTATGGATTTGAAAACTTGCGATGCTGCAGCAACCCTCGCACGTTATTTTTTCACATGAGGTTATTAAGAAAGATTTCTGTCTATCACAATTCCAAGGAATCGCTGAGACCGTACGTACGGCAGCGGTCATCCACCGAGTAAGAGCGGATATTTGGTCATTTTCTTTCTCGTGAAAGCCATGGCTGTGCTTTTTTTCTGGCGAGAGGTGAAGACCTCGGGCAGCCAAATACTAAAACACTGCACATTGTTCCGTAGAACTGTCCCGTAGAACCCTCTGCCACACTCTAAGTTAACACGTGCAGAAGCCGCCACCATGACGCCAGGTTCAATCTAACACATTCCACAGCCTCACCATCGGCACACCTTCTTCCTGCCGGGCGCCTAAACCTGATGCCCCTTCTGCGGAGGACATCCATACCTTTACCATTCCACGTGGGAATGCCTCAAACCACCCACCCAATATGTCAGACCCAACCCTTTCCCATTGGGAAGCCGATTCTTCTAGAACAGCCCCTAGCGGTCAATCAAAATTGATTGGTCGACCGGGCCTGCCTGGTTGCAAGAGTAAATAGGGCACTGGGCTAAGGTCCCCATGCACCCTCTGGGTACCATAGCTAACTAAAGAAATACTAAATTTCTCTCCTACAAACAGTACCACGAAACGGGCGAAAGAGCCAGAGTAATGCACTGCGTTATATACCAGTCAGAGAAAGCTGCCCGATTTAGCGGATAGCTGGATTAACATTTACGCACTGCATAGCCGCATGAAGCCCGATAATGCGAGTCTTGAATGCCGTCCTTGCCTCGTGGCAAATATACACCGTGGGCTACATCACATGACATTGCAAGTCTTGCTAAGCGGTGTATTCACTCGCGCAGGCATGGTAATACCGATGCCTAAATCCTACGGAGATTTTAGCGGCGGTGGAAGGCCCAAACGTAGGAGACATCGCACACCTTCCTTCGTCGTGCTCATGCTATACCATGTTAAGCGCAAAAGGAACACTCTCCTTGAGAGAGTGCAGAACAAAGGTCTTCCGCGTGTGTGTTTACAAGATCTGGCGGATCCATCGTAGCCTGCAAGAATCGATGCTTCAACCCTTGTGTGTCCTCCCTGTGTTCTTCCGTGACACCGGCTCTTTGAGTGTCTGCTCATGCGATCCGGTGACGTTGCGACTGACACTAAACTGGAGCACTGCTGCTGGCCTCAAACGCCAGGCTAGACTTTCCTGTAACTACGAATGCCCAAAATCAGCGATTGAACAGAATATGTCATGTTTTAGCGCTTTGGGTTAACCAGCATGACCTATATGTATATTCGTTGCAAAGACGAGCGTTACTGGCCCTCCGAAGATTTATAGAAGCGAACAATATTCTCAAACTATTGACTGGAGTATTTATCTGTGATTAGCTCGCTCTATATGATTAAGAAAATTGAAATTTGATCATTTCTTTATTAACCTGCCGTCGATTTACAAACCAAAGAAAAACGTATTTCGAAATGCCGTTCTGACAATTAGGTATTTCTGTCAATTATCGAAACGCTCGCTCCTTCAACACCTCTGCATCGGGCTTTAGCCACAAGAACGTGTGCTTGACCATCGACAAACGTCTTTGTGATGAAAGAACAACACTTATTTACTGCACTGAAATAATAAGTGATACATCACAAGATTGCTAATAAATTTTGAATTCATTTTAATACCTCCAAATTTTCTATCCTTTTGTAAATCCATTTTCTTCGAGAAAATAAAGAAAGGTCCCTCTAAAGTCAACAATATTATTATTATGTTTTAGAATTTCCACTTTATCCTAGCTGCCTCACACTTTCTCTGTTCAAGTTCTCCCCTACTCCGTTTAACCACCGGCTTCTTGGCCAATCCAACACAGTGGGCACGCGCTATGGTAGGAGGAGCAAGCAAGCAGGATTTCTCATACTGTACATCCACGTCATTTGGTGTTTGCAATACGGCACAGCTTGTTAGTGGTGTGGTTAATTAACATAAAGACTGGATGAAATTAAAATTCTTACTGCTGGGGTAGATACACATGGACGTTGCACGACGTTGCGCTCTACATAAGATGAAAATAAACACAATTGTGCGCATCGCTCTTAGTTGCATCGGAGTTAATGCACACCGCTTGACTAAAGCTTCGCTTTACATATTATTCAAGGTCACTGGACCTCAACCCTCTTGACTTTTGGTGTTGGACTGCTGAGCACGAGGTTGAGGGGTCGAATCCCAGCCACGGCGGGCGCATTTCGATGGGGGCGAAATGCGAAAACATCCGTGTACTTATATTTAGGTGCAGGTAAAAAATTTCCAGGTGGTCGAAATTACCGGAGTCCTCCACTACAGCGTGCCTCATAATCAGAAAGTGGTTTTGGCACATAAAACTTCATAATTTAACCCTCTTGACTTTTTCTTGTGGGGCTATATTAACGATCACGTATACACGACTGGAACGACGACTCCAGAAGCCTTACAGGAGAGTATAACTGAAGACTGCCACCGCATTTCACCGACGGTGCTCAAGGCAGCGAGAGCAAGCTTTCTCAGAAGATCCCAGTGTTGTATCGCTGCAGAAGGTGACCTCTTCGAGCGCTTGCTGTGAAAGCGCATGAAAAATAGGCGTAAATTCAGTGAAAGACTGCGTCTGGTCAGTTAGGATACTCTTATTCTACCATTCTCAGCCTTCTGAAAACTGAGTTTCTTTATTTAGGGATGCTCGATTTGCTTACAGCTATCGCGAAATGTTAATTCCGGCAGCACAAACGATAACCGCTGTGTGCGCTTAACGCTATACCAACCTTTCGCGAGGGGAGCACATCGCTGGCGTAAATGGCGCCGCCAACGCCTACGTCACTGCCTTTTAAGCGGCAGCGTGCCTATGGCTGTTTGTGCGCGGAACGCTGCCGTGCAATCACGACGCGCAAGCGGGCATGTCACTTGGTGTTTTGTATTTCGTAGGCATCATCAGTAAGCTGAAATACACTAATACTTAATAGATGTATAGAAAGACAGAAACTGTTTATTTGGACGTTTTGCGAACCGCTCTGCAATTTTCGAATTCGAATTTTTTTTTCCTAGCTTCGTTACTTGAGAAGTTGGTTTAATAACCTTGACTAAAGATCTAATTAAGCAAAATACTAGAAATAGCTTGACGCACGACATACAAAAGCGAGCAACATGCACTTGGTCGCGTCGTCTTAGAGTGCATCGGCATATTTTTCAACTCTGGCTAAAGTTAGCTGAAACACCCTGTATACAGTGACTTTTGCTTAGATACGTAGATTTATTGGATACTTATACGTATATTTAAATATCTTTTGGCGAAATTTTGTGGATACATGCAGTGAACTTTATTTCCAGAGACACTTCTTTTGCTTTCTATCAAGTTTTATCTTCGCATTTCTGTATTCCATTGTACTTCGCATTTCTAATATATATTTTGCAGAACTGCTGCTTTTTATATGTGGATCTCTGTTGCGACTACAATTTCGGTGCCATTACAATACACGACCGGTGACAGCTGTTCCTGTGCAGTGCATTGGAACGAAGGACAGCGTCACTGAGATTTTTCCCTCGCCGTTGCATATGTACAAAAATGTAAACGAAGTTCTTGAATTACAAAGTCAATTAAAATGTTTGTGCTCAACTTGTTCATTTCACGGCCTTTACATTTATCATATCGGTGGTATGCACTGCTTTGCTGGTTTCGCACTGATATAGTTCTAAAGTTCGTGTGATATTTTCTCTCTTATTAAACAGACAAAAGCATGGAAGCATTGATATTCATTATTTCTGGCACAATTTTTGGGATATAAGAATATATTCTTTTATGAAAAAACACACATATTACTTCTCTTGACTGTGCGCAGCGTCCAAGAATTCGTTTGCAGCACCTTTGGCAATGGCAATGCAGTTATTATTCATGTATTTGATCCATCGGCAAATTGTGTGAGGAGGCCGAGCTCCATCGTTTCGCAGACTTCCGTCACCAATTGTGAACTTTCTTTAGTTCTTGAATAGCCGCCAAACAATCAGCGAAGATGTCTAGTTGTTTGATTGCAGGCAGCTTAGATGTGGGCACGTGGCACTTCAGAATAACCTCCAATCTTGTCTCCCTCAATACGTTCAGACGAAACAAGAGGGCAAAAAATAGCGTTTTCACTTACGTCTCCGTGAGAAACCAAAAGGGTTAAACAAGAAAAGCGGTTATAGATTCCGAGCTTCTTTTCTGACGGAACGCCAGCTTTCGCTTATCGAGGCAATCAAACGGTAACAAGCTATCGGCTAACAAGCGCTCCGTCTTGAGAGCATAAGCAAGGAGCCAAGTATAACTCACGCGGTTTTGCATGTTTTCGCGCAGAACTGCGCTAAGCCAGAGAGGCAGTGGATGCCCATCGGGCGAGCAGTGCAGAAAAAGAAAGGAGGCCTTGTATCGGCGGAGTTTCCGCCGGTGCAGCCTGGCATTACGACATACATCTTTTGGGCGCGCCGAAGCAATATTTTACGTAAGATATTTGTCGGCAGTCTGACACGACAGACGACGCAAAGCACTATTTTCGTTCTTTCGGTCCACGTTTACAAGGGCACCTGCGATATCGACGGTGAAAATACAGGGCGCTTTTTTTTTTTTAGCTGCACCAAACTTTTAAGACGGGAAAAATAAAGATCATAGTAGCTTTAAGTTTGCCATTTTAGTGCACGGATTGGCAGACTCTTGATATAGAGCGATTCCCGCAATTACTTGTGTAATTACCGAAGTTACGGTAATTAACTTTCTAATTATCGACATTGGGTGGCTACTGCGAATTAGTACTTTGGGGCCCATCCTCAACACTACCTATCCGAACCATCAAATTTTGAATAGTTGAGTTCATGTGGAAGCTACACGAACAATTAGTTCCCCTTGGCAGGTTCCTTGAAACCGAAACTGGCTGGCAAAAGAACGTCCGTGTCATCCATGTCACCATCCCCCTAAGCTATCAAGCGAAAGCGACGAAGACAGAAACACAGTCAGGCTGACCAAAAACGTGCCCGATTGGCTACCATACACTTGGAGAAGGGGAAGAGGGGGAAAGATAGATGAAATGTAAAAAGAAATTATGGAGTTTTACGTGCCGCTACCATGATCTGATTATGAGGCATGACGTAGTCGGGGACCTCGGGTTAATTTGGACCACTTGACGTTTTTAAATATAGATAAGAAACAGGAAATAAACGAAAATAACAAAAGAGGCAGTCACTGTGAACACACTGGCAGAGAAATGTTCGCTAACTGCAACCGTATACATATAGCTTAACCAAAACCATACGTAGTCACCATCAAGCCGTAACTTCCCTAAAGCTTCACTTCACATAGATACCAACATTTGCGTTGGATCTGCATATTTTATCTTTACATGTGAAGCTATGTTTCTGAAAAATCCGCGTGTGTTTCCCTTGCAGCTTCATGTTACAGACGGGTGGATGACAATTTTTCCTTTTTCGTGGTGAAAAATGAATACAGACCCCTCGCATCCTCCTACACGCACGCACACGCACACGTAAACACTCACGCATAAACACACACCTTTACTTCCCTATCTAGTAAGGCACCCACCATCGCAAACGATAAATTTGCGTTAACGTTATTCTTCCAACAAGGAGCAAAGAATGACAGAAAGAACGCGTGTCAGAAACACAGCTATAAGGAGAGCGAGCGCGGTTTGCTTTACCCCTAAAGGCTGCAATAAAGATAGAAGTGTTGCCGAACTCACGTCCAATGTACACGAAAAGGCGTGTGTCTCTGTTGACGGGTTTTCCACGCAAATCGCGTGACAGAGCACAGAGAAGAGACAAACGAAAGACTGGCAAAGCGATGGAAAAACCGTCCTCGTGTGCGATGTCCTCTCGAAGCCGCAACTGCATTTGCAAAAGAATGCGCGTTGTTCATGCCGCGGAACTGCTTCGCGGGCATCGTGGTGAGAAGTGACACGGGTCTACTTTCTTCTATGCTCAATCTTTACTGCGATAGCGTTATAGGCGGATGACTAATTCACCCGCTTTTGAGGTATCACGTGCCTCCGACGAAAAGCCACCGACCACTGCGATACTTCCTGATGCGAAATTTGAGCGCAGCTCTACACTCTTCGCGATATTGTGGTCGCCATCTGTGGGAAACACCTCGCTTGCGTAGTATACGAGGTATAACGCGGCGCGCTGCTCATGGGTTTGGCATTCGGCACTCAATAAGAACACTATCATTGCATAATAAGAACACATACGCAGGAGCCCGCCTGGACATTTGTGTAAGTACTCTCGAAACGCGACCGCGTGGCGAAACGACCCTCCTTCCCCGCTAGCGGGGAACCCCTGGTTTCGAGACCAACGCAATCACGCATGCGCGTCCCTCCGAGACTGCAAGCGTGCATGTTTCCGCGGTTGCTCCTTGCGCACCGGCGGTATCCAAATGCAGCCGCAAGGTGCCCCTCTTGCGATTGGCGCTGTGGTGGCTGTAGTGGCACGGGCGGCACTTTGGAAGTTCCGCCCGTGTTTTCTTTATGTGTCTTCTTTTTGTGTGTTTTCTAACTTGCGGCACAAAACGTCTTTTACCAAGCGCCAACTAGGGGAACAAGATCTGTTGCAAGATACTAGGCCACCGCGGCGGGTACCAATGAAAGAAGCAACGCGAAAATATCTTGTGGAATCATCCGGTCTGGTCAGGGAAGAGCATTGCGATTCAAAGAGACAGCGTCGACCAAGCCAAAATTTAATTCATAGGTCTTTCCCTTTAAAAAAAGAACTCATTGCCTTTCCACTTTGTGAAGAAGGATGACCAGCGAAGCTGTGTATGTGGGCCCCGTAATGGCGAACTACACCACCGCCTTGGGTCGGCCAGGCATTTCCCCATCTTCGGGATCAGCCCACGTGTGGGGAGTGCTTAACGCCTGCTACACCTACGTCGCGGGTCGGCTCGGCATTGCACTATCTTTGGGATTTTTTTCTACACGCGCACACGATAGTGGGGAAAGTAGCCCTTAACAGCTTCACTGTAAAAATCCATACGTCCCTATGCTCATATCCATAACTGCATATAATCCTATGGGATCCGTCATAAATTCGGGTGTCTTCTCAACGAACCCATGGTATGATATCGTATGTGGTACGGGTCCGGGATCCTTGTTCACAATGAAAGCGAATGGCGATAGAACACGCGCCAAGTTACGCCCCATCATTCAACATCGGATAGGGCATTCTACAGCATATGAGAAGGTGAACGCAGCCGTATTTTCTTCGCATCTTGTTTTCACTGTAAACACGGCTTGGGGGAGGGGGGGGACGAAATGTCTCTTAGCAAGTTTACCAAATTCTGCCTTGGTTGATGCTGCGTTTGCTTAATTGATATTGCTATCAACATCTTTATGTCCCCTGCAGAGTTATAGCCAAGAGTCATTCGTGTGATTGCACGACGCCAAATGCTTGCTATATATAGGAAAGCCAGAAAATTGCTTCTCGAGTTGGTTTATTTGCAACGCAGGTGGCAGTGCCCTTAACACAATCCGTCGTTACCAGGACACGCGCGTGCTCCATGCGACCCTTTTCTAAGAAAATATTGTGTTTAAGAGAGCTTTATTTCTACTGCCACTCAGTGCTCTGTGCATGCACTGTTGTTTTGAGGTGTTTTCTTATTTTTTTAGGCTGCTGTGCAGTTTGAATTTGTTACGTAGAAGAGTCTAGGTTATATACGCATGCAGTATTGTGTTATACTGCATGCAGTAGCGTGTTATGCGTATATATATACAGCATGTTATACGGACACGTGTAGGAAAACATCTTTGAGAGTTACGTATAATAGTGCATAGGAGCATATTTGCAAAACACTAAATTTTCATGAGAAAATTAGTAGCAGGCGCTGCATTTGTGCACCAACATCTTCTTTTTACCGTGTCAATAAAAACATATTAAAACTAAGGATGCGAGAGAGTGTGTGCGTGAATAAATGGCGCCACAAGGAGAAGACGGCGTCATATCGTAAATGGCTTGGAAGGCAGGGACGAAGACGAGCCGGGATGCGATGCGTGAGCCATGCAACCCTGTCATGTCACCCTACCTGCAATCGCTCAAGAAGGAAAGGTCATCTCGCGAGCACAGGGCGACGTACATTCCGCTCGAAAGGACTAAAAGGACGCAGACTTGAATGCTAAGTTATTATGAAAACAGTGCTTCAGATGTTTACGAGACATACAATGTTCAGACAAAACGAACATAAAGGAGAAAGCGGCTCTAACAATTGGTTTATTTCACGAAGAAATAAATGGGAAGTGAGCGCATGCACAAAAACGCCAGTGCGCATGAGCACCAGGCATGTTTTTTTTTTCTTTTTTTTGGGGGGGGGGGGGGATAAAGCCAGCTGTTTGAAGCGCTTCTTCAGTCGTGTTCGTACTTTTGTGAGGTTTCCCGTAAACCTCTACAGCGCTGTTCGACAATAACGCCGGTCAAATAGGGTTGCCGATCACCCCGAATCAAGCGGGGCAGTCCCAACTTTCGCGCAAACGTCCCGAGTCCTGACTTGACCCAGTCGGGACGGCCAAATGGCCCGACTTTTTTTTTTTCTTCTACCAAAGATCAATTAATAAACCAGATTTCGTTCCTATAACGTGACTGAAAGCTCTATTGCACTTTCTTCTACTCTGTATTACTCTTCCGTTCAGTTGTCATAAACATAAAGGCGGGTTTTTTGTTGTCACTGTTTCCGTACTAGCCAGGCAAATACTGCCACCTTTCTTGTAGTAAAGTGCGACCTGGTAGGACTAAAAAAAACTTGCGCAACTTTTCGCACGTACAGATTGGCGATTTCTACCACTCACCAATTCCCCCTTTCCCTCCCTCTCCTCACCGTCGCGGCTTCGTCCACTCGAGACATGGCAACCCAACGGGTCACGTAGTCTCGTCGTCTCTCAGGTGTGATCTTGCGTCACTAGCGACATTTACCCGGGTAATTGAGGAACGCCGGACTTCGAAGGATGGATGGATGGATAAAACTTTATTGAATCTATTTGAATGTGGTTGGGCTCCTAGACGTCCGGGAGCCCCCTGGCCGACATCTCTACGCAAGCACGGTCCACCAGCCTGAGCTGGTCATCCGAGCAAGTGGCCCGAAGAGCGGCCTCCCACAAGGAAAAGGAAGGGTTGGGAATATATAGGCTCTACCGTCATGGGCGTGGGGCAGCTCCACAAGCAGTGGAAAAGATCTGAGACGGCCGCGTGGACGCGATGTCGTTTGTTGATCCAAGTCGCCAGCTCTACGACGAGGAGGCAGAGACCTGACTTTGGCGTAATGAGCAGATAAGCATGACGCGAAGTGCCACTTAAACTAAGGATATATAGCAAGTGGGCGTTAGCCTAAGGGGGGCAGTAGAGAGGGCGAAAAGATTACAGGGCACAAAGTGAGAGACGAAGAAAGGGGACGGAAAATAATGTGCGAAATATGAGAAGGTAGAGGAAAATTGAGAAAATTTTGAAGGAAAGTTGAAGATGAGAGAGCTAGCGATGATCGAGTGCCCCGCAACTATAGTGCGGAAGGATCAAGCCTTGATCCACTTGTCTCGTTTTGCTCTCGTTTGCTTGCTTATCCTGCGCCGTCCCGTCTCTCGTGTTCTCTCTCTATCTCTCTCTCTCTCGCCCTTGCAACTGAATTTTCTCGAATTGAACCGAAGCTTGTCTCTATCTCTACAAGTAGTGGGCAAAATAGCGCGCGCGCTTCGACAAAGTCGTTCTTTAACCACGTTGGCATCGACCTTTCGCCTCTCCTGTATCTGCATTTCTTCCTGACTCGCTTCATTTCTCGCGATCCGCAGACATCACGCGACATATACGACAGGTTCAACTCGAACTGCCGATATCGGCGACTGTTTATCTTTGGCTGCGTTTCCTTTTTTTTTTTCTCCACCGTGTGGGAGATCACGTGGCCCGAAGCGTTGTGCATGTCCCACGCGAGTGATGACTGCCGCATGAACCGATCTGTTTCCCACAGCTGCAGCGAATGGGTGACGTCGTCGCGCCTGAGAGCCACGCAGCGATGTTCGACTCGCAGGGGGCACGTCGTCGTCGCCTCGGCGTGTGTACGTAAGCCCACTCAGACTCGCATACCGAGGAGATTAGATTCCCCTCAAAGCACAGACAACGATCGCGTATGCGCGCGCAACCTCGCCAGGCTAGTTATGTGCAGCGGCGCGCAGCGCCCAACGGCAATTGTCGCGCTCGAGTCTTTGACGTAAGGAAACAGAAACGAGAAGCACTGAGACAGCTGATTGATTCCAAATGCGGCCATGTGCCTCGTCGCTATTTCCCATTTTTGAACCGAAAAGTAAGAATAAACCTCTTTTTTCTCATGTTGCTTGCGCCGCCGGTGTAGAGCAGAAAATTCGAAGCTGTTCTGTTTAACGTCCTCAGCCTTCCTTTTTTTTTTCCTTCCTTCCTTCCTTCCTTCCTTCCTTCCTTCCTTCCTTCCTTCCTTCCTTCCTACCTTCAATATCTCATTGCACTCGAGCATCGTCTTATCTCTTTCCTTTTTGTTTATCGTGCTTTACTCTCTTGCCTTTGCGTCAACATTTCTTGGAAACGTCGGAGGAACATGTATGAATGTTTCTTGTAGCCCTGTGCATGCGAAGAGCGGTAAGCTTTTTGTTAAATCTTCACCCTGCCGTTTTTCAGATGCCTATTGATTAGTACACACTATTTTGCGATAATGGCCTTGACTCCAGGCTCTGGCACCGGCTTCCAGTGCGATGCGATGTCATTATCATCATCATCATCACCATCATCATCATCATCCTATTTCACGTCCGCTGCATATAGGCCTCCTCCCAGGGATATTCAATTGCCCCTTCCTTGCGCCAGCTCAGCTCACTATATGCCCGCAAATTTACTAATTTTATCCCACAACCTATAATTTTCACCCATCCTCGACTGCACTTCACTTGCCCTTGGCAACCATATTGTAACCCTAATAAACCACCGCTTATCTGCTCCGCCCATAACATGACCTGCGAAATTCTATTTTTTCCCCTCTTAACGTCAACTAGAATATATTGGCTACCCCCGTATGCTCTCTAATCCACACCGCCGTTTTTCTACATGTCCTTTCTCGCTCCTTTTCACGAATTTAGCGGTATTTCTTTTAATAACGGGAGAAAAGTAGCTATGCTGAAGATAGCGCGCCCTTAAGAACTGAAAGTCGTGCTTACGAAGTGCACTAAAAGGTTGGGTTTTCTTCTTGGTTTTTTTTTTTTAATGCGAGGGTAAATGCCTCAGGGCATACAGGGGTATGGGATGCGGGCGAATAAGTATGATTAAATGAACGAAAAAAGATCTGCGGATCTAATGAAGACCAAGAGGGATCGATAATGTGGTCCCTGCGTCCACGCAGTGTAATCGCCAAGAGTATGCGGCGAAAGTCCCGCTGCTGCGAAGTGCCGGAGCCTCGTCGGTTTCGGTGCAGGGCAAACCCACAGCAGGTGGTGGATGTCGGCTTCAGCATTTCGCGACTTGCAGAGCGGACACCCAGGGCGAGGATATAACTGGCGGAATTGCGGCCACTTCCGAGTGACGGCAGGAGTGAGGGCAACCCCGGCCCGGATCCTCCGAAGCGCAACCTCCTCTGCACGAGTAAGACCGCGGGGGAGGTTTACCGCACACGGAGGTATGAGAGCACGCGTGCGGCGCCGGAGGTGCTCCTTTTTTGTTAGAAGGAGGGTGGCACCTTCTAGGCGAAGGAGCTGAGGCGGTGACGATGGAGAGGGGCAGAATCCGCACGGCTTCGGAAACTTGGAAGGTCGCGTGGGATCCATTCGATATATATTGGATGCGGGATGCGTGCCGCCAGAAGATGGACCTGTTGACATATTTCAGGGCTGCGACTTGACGTCGTTCGGGAATTACTTTACTAGAAAGTTGATTCGCTTATTATTACTAATTAGTTAATTAGGGCGTACTCACACATATAACGGACGCTTTTTCGTGTGGCTGCTAACAACACAGTTAGTTTCTTCCATATAGAATGATTTGTTCTTATTTGTTGTTGTTGTGGTTGATGGCGGTCACAATGTCTGTGTTTTCTCTTTCTGTGTTTCTTTCTTTCTATTTCTTTCTTCTTTTTTTTAGACGTCGTGACTGTTATCGAGACACCCCCACATTATTTCTCGCAGCTCACTGCCGTCTGAAGGTCTTGGTATTGGCAAGTGAAGTAGAAAGAGGGAATGCACATTCGGTGTTTAAAGTTTGTGGGCCGCGAAAGCTGAGATAAAGCGTAATATATGCGCATCTCAGAAGGGAATAAGTCTAAGCCATGATGGTGTTTCATCATTATACAGAATACATAGCCCAGTAAGAGCAACGGACAGGCCGGGATAGGACAAGCGCTGGTCTTGTCTCGACCTGTGCTTTGTTCTTAGTGCCATATCTATTCTGTCTATTTCCGCAGCCTGGTATCAGGATTTCTAATATCTACAGCACTGTAAAAAAAATCGTTAGATTACGGAAGAACCTTTCGGTGAAACTTTGCCGCCCTCACTTCTGTAATTAGAAAACGGGAGAGCTGTGAAAACGAAGAATTCGTAATACAGAGAGTCTGTTATATCACATAGCACTTGTAGTGAGGAAGACTCTTGACTTTAAATAATTTAACAAAACAGACGACAACAAAAAAACAGACAATGGCGCAACCAACTAGACTTCTTTTTAAAGAGTTGACGAACGCGTAAAAGGCTAAAGTGTGGTTGTGACAGCTTGCTCATACAAACAACCGCGCTACCATGGAACAAATGGGGCACGACAAGACAGCGGGCCCTTCCGGACACGTGTCAAACATAAACGCTACCAGTATAGTATACGGCCATGCTCTGAGAAGTGCTGACTAGCCCGGTGAGAAGCTGTACTTCTTTTTTCAGAAATTAACTAATTAACTAATATGAGATCTGTTTGCTTACACTTACCTGGGTGGTTAACCTTACGCACTCTAAGTTTACACCCTTTGGAGTGTATATTTGCCACACAACAATAATCGTCATCTGTCTTGCCCGCATTTTCTATCTTGAAAGCGCTGCGCTCGTTACTTTCCTGTCGAGAATGCTCTGTCATACTGATAACGCGCATGCCGTTTGTGGCTCGGAATTATTGGGCTCGCAGGGTTAAAGAAAGGAAATGCGGGCGAGATAGATCTCGGTTATCGTTGTGCGGCAAATATACACCCCAAAGGGTGCAACTGTTTTTACACTCTTAGAAAAATTTACACCGTTAGGGGCTTATCTTGTCCCCCAACGATAATCGTCATCTCTATTGTACGCATTTCCTTTCTTTAACGCGGAGAGCCCGGTACTTCCCAGTAACGAACGACATGCGCGTTATCAGCGTGACATAGCATTCCCGACCGGAAAGTAGCGGGCGCGGCGTTTTCAAGAAAGGAAACGCAAGCAAGCCAGATAACGGTTATCGTTGTGCGGCAGAGATACACCCCAAAGGGTGCAACTGTTTTAAGAGTGCATGGAGCGCCCCTCGATCGCAGGCTGCTGGGAGAACGAGTGGCCGCGATGCGCCGCGCGACCCGAGCATATGCGCACGCGTGCTCTCGGAACGGCCAGATGCCAAATGGGGCCCGGCTCACCGGGCCAAAAGTTTGAAGCCTTGGGCGTTGTGACCTCGGTGTCTTCCTCGAGGGTCGAGTCCCACGTTCCGACAACATTTTCAAACATCTTTTTATCGAGCATGGTAAAGAAACAAACAAATAATTTCGCTCGTAGTATTAATTTATGAAAAAGTTCATCACCAACGTCGACGCAAACAATAAGAAAAAGGGAGAAAAGAAACACTTCTTTTTTCTTTCAAGTAAATTAATCTCTGTAGTTTCGGTTTATAGAAATGCATTTGTATATAGTACAAACAATGCTATTTCAATGTTTCTTTTACAGGTGTTCTTTAGAATTAACACTTCCACATGTGTATATGTGATGCATATCATCATTGTTTCGATTATTCGATAGCAATGCTTGACATTCTACCATGTGGATTACCTCGACATTTCCAGGTCGCTGTCCACCTATTCCTCACGCGCGCTTTTTCTCTTTTTTTTTATGCGAAGCATATTACGAGAGCTCAACCCAGCTCCTCAGGCGCGGCGGTGTCGCCTTCAATACCACGTGACACCGTGACGTCACGACAGAGGAGAAACGGGGCTCCAACTCGCGCCGTCGCTCGCGGCGTCGCGGCGGTATATAAGCAGCTGCGCTTGCCTCTGCTAGACACTCACGAGGTGAGATGCCTCCTGGAGGCAGAGCTGCTCGTTGGAATGAGAAGCGAAGGTTGCGGCGTGCTATAAAGACTGATTTTCTAGGTGTCTTTGGCTCAACTCTTGCAAGATGGGCTGGGTGGGAATCGAACCAGGGTCTCCGGAGTGTGAGACGTAGACGCTACCACTGAGCCACGAGTACGATGCTTCAAAGCGGTACAAAAGCGCCTCTAGTGAATGCGGTGTTGCCCTAGAAACGAGCTGTTTCTAAGGCTCAGGCGTGCGTCGCTTGCTCAGGCGCACATTTCGTTGCCGCGCCGAACGCTGCGTTGCTCGACGCTCACCGCGTCCAATGCGGGGCGCGTAGTCGCTGCGCCGTAGCCCGTTGTCTTACACCCATTGGCGGGTCGACGGGAACGCTGTCGCGTTCCACTCTTAACGGCGAAGCAGAGTAACGCATGAGTTGTTTCTTCGTCTAGCCGAATCAAATATAGCCAAGCAACAGCAGTTCACCAGGCTAAACAGTTGTTCAACAACTAAAATAAAGGCTAGTATGCTTCGCATCCTGGGCTTAACCTTAGCTAAGCCACAGCCATTTTTTCTTGTAGACATTCGACGCATTCGTATAGCATCGCATGGCTGATGCTGGGTGCGCCTTCCATGCATGTTGCCAAAAACATATAAATTCGTTCTTCCATCATACAGAGGGAACGCCCGGGTTTAAAAAAAAAAACCTTTTTCTTCCGTGTTAAAAAGCACCAGAGGAAACGTCGGCGCAAAGCACGATGGGACCAAATTTTGTTCTTTTCCGTGTATTATTGCGCCTATTTCTTTTTTATAACGGAACGACTGCCCGATTTATTACTGACGTCATCACCGTTCTATATCTTTCATAAAATATAGTTTGTTTACAGTGATAGCAAATGCTGCAGTCCAGGGCTGTTTGGTTTTACTGGTTACGATCAAACCACTCTGAAAATCAATGTCTTTTCAGATCTCGCGGCCCGTGAGTTTTCGACACCGACCGTATAGTTACAGCGTGGACAGCCCCGTGCGTGTTGATTGATTGATTGATTGATTGATTGATTGATTGATTGATTGATTGATTGATTGATTGATTGATTGATTGATTGATTGATTGATTGATTGTCACGAACACCAGCCAACCAGCACGAAAGTCAACATTATTCGAACAGAGTTGTGTACGCATATAATGGCATAAAGTATAAGATGGAGCACTCCGTCCCGAAGTCAGCCTATTTCAAGCTGGCTCTCCGGGAAGCCATCTCCTTCGCCTTCTATTTCTCAACAGGTCCGCCCGACACGTGACCTGCGCTCAGCGCAACTCGGTCCGTTGCCCTTGACTCCCAATAGGTTATGATGGGCTCACACTCGTTCGGTTTTGTCCCGACGTGCTTGTGCAACTTCGGCCTTTTATGGCAACGTGTGCGCAACATTCATCGTCTTCGCCGCGAGTGGGACATCCACGCGCTGCTGTCGGGGCCGTTGTCTTTTCGGAAGCACGTGCGCTGTTGCGCCTGCGTGGCGTAGCTATGGTGGAGTGCGGCGGTGGTGGAGTGCGCTAAAGCTTACTTACTGCGACGTTACCACACGATGGGCCGGCTTTTCTAATGTTACCTAATGTTCCCTGTATTAGTTATTTCCTTTGCAGCATGCATGCACGTGTTCGCTACCGCGGTCGTGTCCTCTCCTATTCGCACCCTCCCCTAATGAAAAGGGCATGTGTGCCTCGATCGTACTGTTATCCAATATGATCATATGGTTATATAAGAGAACATACTGGTCTTCATATAGTATCATATTTAGTCGTATAAGATTATAGATGCAGGGCACATGGAGCGGACGGTTCTATATATATATATATAAAAGAGAGTTAACCGTACTGCACGAATCTTCGCGAGACGCAGCAGCCGCGAGAGACCTTGGAAAAGCGAGAGAGCAACATCGCCGTCTTTGTATCTTCCAGTTATCTGACGAGAGAGACAAAAAAAAAGGAGATAAGGAAATAAGATAGGCGAGCGGCGGGGACGTGACGCTCTAGAGCGGCAACAGCGCCGAGAGGAAGTGACGGCGCGCCCCCCGACGCCGCTCTGCCACGACAACAGACGCGCCCACAAGAGAGAACGCCGAATTATCTCCTCATCGCCCGCAACGCTGCTATAGACGGATCGTTATCGTGCGCGCCGCGAGGAGAAGACAGGTGATGTCAGGTTAATCCCCGTTGTCTGCCGATCGAGTGCCTCGTGTCGTACCATTGTGCACGCCGTGTCGGGTGAGGCTCAGACCGGCCGGACAGGTCGCGTGATCTGCATAGCGGCGACGGGTCCATCGTCTTCTGCTGATGCACAAAAAAAAAGAAAGACAAATAGTATTCGCAGTTCTGCCCAATTTTCCGGAGCAGCTACGCTTCATCGCGCTATGATACGTTGCTTTCTTTCTTCTTATTATTACATGTTCCTTTGTACACAACACATGAATTGGGCAAACACTGGTTGGATTCGTGGCAAGAGGCTACTAGGGTGTTACTAGGGGCTGCCATCATAGAACTGGCAACAGATTCTGCTGAAAATACAAACAGCCCATGAGGTTCTACTCTGAACCCAAGTAGATGCGAAGAAACATGAAGAGTGAATAAGTGTAAGGTACTACTAGAGGGATAACTACAAAAGCAGGTCAATAAATATAGTGAGCATCTACTTCCCGCTGTTTGTCTACATCATCATCAGCTTAATGAAAAAAATGCACGACGAAGGCCACGTCCAAGGCCATGGTCTATAGTCACTTCAGTCCTGCGTCGACAAATTCCATCCCATGAATGATAGAAAATTTCCTCACCTCATCACACTATCTAATCATCTGTCGACCTCGAGTGCGTTTCCATTTTCTTGGCGCCCGTACCGCGTCTAACAGATTGCTTAGCTCTTATCTGTTCCGCGCATGATATGAATCTTCCAACTCCCATTCGTCACTCTAATCCCAACTAAGATATCGGTTACTCGGTTCCGCCCTCTCGTGCGAAGTGAACCGTTCTTTTTTTTCTTCCATCCCTCAGCGTCACGCCCACCGTTCTCAGTCACCTTACTCGCTGGACGGCGCTTAGCTTCCTCAAAGGCTTCTTCGTTATTCCCCGAGTACTGGCCCCCCATTTCGGCATTGATGAAATGCTTTGATTATATTCTTTAATAATGTGTCATCATGCCTCGTTGTTATGGCGCTCGTTAGTATACGGACGACTCATATTGTGAATAATTAAGGACACGCAATGCGTAAGGCAGATAACCAGGGGTCTTCTATTCAGGTTACAGAATGGGTGCCAAGGAAAGGGAAGAGCAGTCGAGGATGGCAGAAAGCTAGGCGCTGCGATAAAATTAAGGGGCAGGGACGAAGGCGGGGGGGGGGGGGGGGGGAATTCGCAGGCATACCGGATGGTGTGTAGGCTGTCGCAAGGCAGGGTTAATTGGAGATCGTTGGGAGAGGCCTTCGTCCTGGGAGACGCTTTTGTCCTTCGTCAAGAAGGAACTATTATGACACCAAACCGAACAGTCCTAAGGCATTTAACGTTACGAAATGCGAAGCGTCAGCAGAATTACGATTCATCGAGCGCATTTTAGCCTTCGGAAGCAGCGAATGAAAAGTGCGGGCCTGCATTCTTTTCCTTTCAGTTCTCTTCTGGTCCCCACATTATCTCGTACTCCGCCGCAAACATAAAGTTCAACAACCTCCGAAAGTTCTCTCTCTCTCTGTGTGTGTATTCTTTTCGACAGCAACGCTTTATGTTACCATGTATGTGACACCACACCACACACGACAAGTCTGAAAGCGCATTTACCGCTCGCTACATGATAATATAGCAGGCAGGCGGCGATCCCGACACCTACGCGCTCTCCTGACAAGCCGTTTGTCTCAAGAAACCGCGCGGCGGACTCGTAATGGCGACGAATCGCGTCCTATCTGGCCGCTAGCCGATTATCCACGCTCCCCGAAAATAAACCTTTTCCGCCGCGTGGGCTTCGGGAATCACCGTGGTGTCGCTGTGTACGACACGGCCACTTCCGGGCGTTATCCCGCGGACCAACCGTCTTTTAAGAAAGAGTGGCCCGTTTCCACTGACACGCGGCGCCGGAAAGAAGGTGCGTTCGCGGTCAAACGACTCCCCTCAGCCGCCTTGCGGAATACGTCCTGAATGCCGCCGCCGCCGCCGCCGCTGTTCCGACGCGAAGTCTAATGTTTGCACGTCAACATAGGCACGCAAAGCCAGTTCCGAAAGCCGTAAACGGTCAACCGAGAGAGACCAAACTGTCGCGCCCCGCCAACTAAATGCAATTTAGGAGTCCCGCGAGACTTCCGACGGTTCGCTTGCCCTTTTGAAAGAAAAGAACAAAAAATGATTAAAAAGAAAATAAGAAAGCTCGATTACTTGAGAGAGATTCTTTTGGACATTTAAGAACGGCTCGCCTTTCTTTCGTTTCTTTCTTTTTTGTTGTTGTTGTCGTTTGTTCACTGCCCCTTGTATGTATACAGCCCACCGTTATCCGCGCAGCGGGCCAAGGTTAGTGCATTTAATCAACTCTCGTCCAACTCTGCTGGGACGCCTTGTACCACAGTGCGGCGCGCCTCTGGCACACTTGTGCCGATTTTTTATTTATTTATCTTTATTTGTTTATTTATTGCGAGAGCCTCTCGTCGCCGTTCTTCCCTTCATCCCTCACGCGTTGGCGTTTTCTTCTTTGAGAGCACGCGTCAACCTTACTCTCTCTTCTCTCATGGAATGTCGTGCGGCACGTTGGAAAGGCTGTGACCCCTTCGAATATCATTGTTGGTGCAACGGCAGTTTGACTGATCAACTTACCATCCCATAGAAACAGCTTTAGAACGCCGTCTTAAATAGACGAGTGTTTTTGTTTTTTGTTCCCCCTTCTGTCGAACACGCGACTGCGTTGTACAAGAGAACGCCATAGCCACTAAGCCAACGCTTCGCTCCACGACCTTCCAACAGGGCACCTACTTTAAGTACGCAAGCATTTATATGCTTAGCCATCGAAAAAAACGTCCGTCCATCCCTCCGTTCGTCCGTCCGTCCGTCCCGTAAGACGACCGCTTTCGAGATAGCGCTCGCAGCAGCGAGCGAGTTTCCCTGCTTGCTGCCTCTCGCTTCAACGCCAGCGAAGCGGCGAGAACACAGCGCTCAAGGAGATCTCAGCGCGCGCCTCACTCTGTCACTTTCGCAGATCACTTTCAAGATACGGGCCGGCGCGTCTCTCTTCAGCTCTTGAAGCTCATGCTTGACTTGATACAAATGACGCCTGGTGCGAACGCGCCGACGACGCTCATTGCGTGTATTTTGGTGCGTTGACTACAAGCGTCGCTTAAATCAAGTCAGGCATGGGCTTCATGTTAAGGTGCATTTCTGAATACGGGGGTAAGTAAGCGGCGAGAACACAGCGCGCGAAACTATCAGCAGTCGGCACTCTTTGTGGGCATCGCAGATCGCTTTCAACGTGCGACCCGCGCGGCGATGCCATGCGAAACCGCGGCCGGAGTACGTTTGGTCGCGGTTCATGATGGTTCGACGCGGACGCATGAGGCGCTAAACAGCGATAACGGCTTATGATGATCGGAACGTCATCAGCGTCATCAGCGCCCCCGGTGCCGCCACCTGCGTACTTGCGTAATCAACGCTCCTTGCACCGCCGTCCGCACCAGTTGGTGTCGCCACTGCGCTGTCGATTGTACTGGCCTGATGAAGTTTCGTAACACTCATAATGACACCGGGCTGCGTGGAGATGAGCAAGTGGCACAGTGCTTACGCATACTTAGACAACTCCTTGAGGAGTTTCTGCATGAATGTTTTTTTAAAGGCTCATTTCAGGATGTGCACTAGTGTGCTGTAAGTGTTGCTCGTATGCGGACAAAGCGCAACTTATGTGGCAGCTGTCCCTGCTTACATTTGCAGTCTTTCCTACAGCGATTTCTTTTAATAAGCGCACGACGCAGCCGTGTCTATTGCGTCTTATGATTAACTGCGGTGTTGCGTTCAACACCGTTTCATGAAGACTATTGTAGAAGCTGCCACAGCCTAGAGCCAACTCACAGGTCAACTTCCTCTGAGCACCACGGATCCTGTTCATGGAGGGGCCAGTGTCGTACGCCAACTGCAAACCCGACCGGGGACATCGCACCCTTCGCGGCCACCGGGGCCAACGGCCTGGCCAAAGAAAGACGGATATCTATAGTCGCTACCACATTACGACGACGCTCCCATTGTCCCCAACGATCATCCTTCACCCCGTCGTCACAGAGTCCGACTGAGGGCATTTATCCCCAGCAAGATCTTATTCTTAATTCTTTTTTCTAACAGAACATGTAGCCGGCTTCGTAACCTGCGGATCGTCCATGTAATTAAAACGACCCTGAGGTAGAAGAAATTAATGTACGAGTTAACGTTATCGTTCCGTAACCACTAATTGGGATACTCATAACGCCTAAGCTGGATTTCTTTGCGCCGCCGACGTTCTGACGGAACTCTCAAAGCGCAGAAGGCCGGCGCTATATTTATTCCTCGCTTCGTAAGGAAGCTAGCTAAGTCACGATTTCGTTTAAATATAGCAGCAGCCTTCCTACCTTTCTTTCTGTCGTTTCTGATTCTCTCCCGCCTCTTCTTTTTTTTTTCCGAAACCAGCACAGCAGCCGCATTTGCGCAACTCGTGCTCGAGGTCTGCGTGACGAGCTCCACGAACGCCAGTTTCCCGCACAAAAGAAAGTGCAGTCTTAACGAGGCACGCGGCTACTTAGCAGTCACACCGCAGCGGGACGGTCGCGTCGCTCACAAGGTGTGCGTGCGCCGCCAACTTCCGTCAATAAGATCCGCATGCCAAGCGCGATTAGGCGACAAAAAGGGAGACGACGACGACACGCCGTTACGCTCGCTTAACCCGCTCTCTCGCGAGCGGTCAAGCCGGACAAAACCGTTGCGTTGCTCTTACGTGGAGGTTACAGCACGCCTCGCTTTCGCAACAGCTACGCCGAAGCTTATTGCGCGGACGAGATGAAAGGGCGACGAGTTAAACACACACGCACACACACACAAAAGGAAAGAAGAGAAGGAAGGCTTGGGAGACGGGGCTTGTTCGAAAGCGACGCCTTGTGCGTATACCGAGCGCGCGTACTTCCCCAGCGCCGGTCTCGGAAAGACCTGGCACGCGACTACGCGTACGTGCAACTGTGTACGGGCAAGGCCTACACGGCTACGCGGAGCCGGAGCGCGGGGCTAAAGAGGCGCGCAGCTCCGCGCCACTTCCTTGCCGTGATTCCCGCTCGGCACATTGAGCGGTGCAGGGTCTCGAATGACGAAATGCGCGCTCGACCTCGCTATTCGCGGTCTCGGCGTCTTGGATCGAGTGCAGAAATCCTTTTGTACGAAAGAGTGCTTTGCTGCTGGCCGGCCGTCTTCGCTCGTCCGGACGCGTTACCCGTCGCCACACCAGAGTGGCGACAGGACCTGCTCTTACGAACAGCTCTATTGCAAGAACGTTTTCGTGAATATGGGACCTGCTTCTTATGTCCATCACAACAGTGGCGGGAATACAGTCTCAGTGGCCACATGAGCCATATTGTAATCGAACTCATGGTGGCTACTTCCGGTTAATTTCGGACCCCTGCAGTTTCCTTAAGGTGCACCCAACGCGTGATTTCCGGGCGTGTTCTTTGCATGCTGTCCCACGATGCCGCTGTGGACGGGACTTGAACCGGAGACGTTTCTTAGCATTCCAAACCGAAGCCCGCAGTAGCGCTTCGAAAGCTTGCCTTCGATAGCTAACCGCTAGAAAATATAAATGCTTGGGCTATGAAGACTACATACCTCCTGCGCGCGAGTGCGAGCGTATACGAAGAGGGCGGGCTGTGTCCGTGTTAATTTCGACTACCTGCTGTTTTTAACGTGCGCGCAAAGCACGGCGCACGAACTGTTTTGAATTTTGTCCCGTCAGAATGCAATCGCCGCGGCCTGGGATCGAACCCACTCCGTTTCTTCGCATTGCAAGTTGAATCTCCCGTTAAAGCTGTATTACGAACGCCTGCCCTCCATAACTATACATAACCCCGCTAAGGGTCCGCGCCAGCTCACGTCGTAGAGCGCACCGCGAAAGATGCGACTATACCGGCACCGCGCTGGGGAAGAGCCCGCTTCGCTTCCCAGAACAAAAGCGCCTGTCCTTCCCCCAATCGTTCCGATGGCTGTAAATGTCTGTCATTCGTTGGCCCACACTTGCGTGCTGCAAACTTGCAGACCACACCTCTCGAAGAGAGGGGATTCCCATAGCACGTGAACCTTACGGACACCCGTTGTGATTCGCATTCAAAGCGTGGATCTGATGGGCTTCCTTAAAGGAGCTACTATAAGGAGCTACTATAAGCCGCTTGTGCAAATTTTGCAGAAGGTCGTTCCTGTCTCGCGCGCCTCCGCGGACCTGTCAACAGTGCGACTTGAAGTGGCGTGGGATTTCGATTCGGAACTCACTTACTAGCTCAAGCGGCAATCGCTACTTGGGAATCGCCTTTTCTCCGAGCCTCGTGCATTGTATGCCTCGGGCCTGGTGCATACAGTGTCCTGGTATGAGCTGGCGTTCCTGCAATAGACGCTAAAGGCTTTCTGTGCTGGTCTTGAAGGAACACAAGAAAGAAAGATATTATGTTCCTATCTGCCTAAAGAGCATTGCCGAAGACACACGAAGAAGGCCACGGCTGATCTATCTCATTACTTGGAAATGGCATCAGACACTGACAACTCTCCGGCACTTTCCTGCGAGTTGGCCGGAACTAATTTCGATAGTCGGCCAGGAGACAGTGAGCTGCTTTCAACACTCGGTGGCTCCCTCCAAGCTTGCAACAACAAACGGAAAGAAGGAAGGAATGAGCTGCACGCCTTTGCCTTAATGGTGCAGCTGCCGCAAGAAGCCATTCACACTTTTATACTGCTGTCTTCACAATTATTAAATGTCTGAGATCGCGTTTCCTTTTCCTCGAAATACAGATCGAGAAATTCCTGCCGGGAGAGAGAGAGGATAAACATTTATTTTCGCAAAGCAAGTAGAAAATTTCCTCGATGAGTGGGGCCCTCAGTCCAGGGCTCCATTGCCATGCGCGACTTCGCGAGCCCGCTGGATCAGCCGTTGCTGTTCCTGCTGGCTTGTGCTGAGCAGCGCAGACTCCCAAGAGGAAAGGGTAGGGTTGGGTATAGGAGGAACACCTGAAGGGTTAAGGCATTCCCATATGGAGTGACACACCGTGGGGTTGGCCCCACAGTGGGGACAGTAGGAAGGGTACAGGGTGGGATGAAAGATATGTAGCATGTGGAGACAAGGAAAGGAATGGGTCTGCAGTTGCCGCCAGACAGCGGTATCTGCCCTATTAAGCGAAGGATGAGGAGGGGGATAGTTATGGCGACTTCGTCGGTAGTACTCGAGCGCCTCGGTGTACTGTAGAGGCTCTGGCGGTGCGTCGTCTGGGTTGGACAGCTCTTCCGATGGTGCCCGGCCAGTCTTCGAATGCGTTACTGACGCGCCCGGCCGATGCGGGAGAGGAAGGGGGTTGCAACGCTGACAAGCCGCAAAACTCGTCCTGGGCGAAGCGTCCGAGGCTGCGCAAAGCCAAGCAGAACGCTCCCTGGCAAGAGCCGCTGCTGTCTATAGACAGCTGCGGTTACGGAAATAGCGTATTGGGGCTCTGTCATAGTTGGATATATCGTGACTGGGCCTTAACGTCACTGCCATTGTGCGGACTACCATTAGTGTTTATCCCACAGTGCGACGCCTGCAGTTTGCGCGATGACTAAACTCGTGCTCTCCTTTATTTCGCCTGCACGCACTGTGCGGCCTCAAGAGATATATACTCTAATTCTGCCTTAAACTTTCGTGGCAGCTCCTTAGAATTGCACCGTGGAGGTGGACCTTGAAGCAGCACTGGTAGCGCTTCGCGCACAACGAAAGCGTTATTCTTCGTCGCCAATTCTTCGTCGTCCAGTCATATCTGCGCCTAAAGATATTAAGCTGCTGTCAGAGAAATCGTTAATCCGCCCGAAACTAAATTATGCTTCGGCGGTTTCGAACCTTTATAAGTATGCCTTGAAATCAGTATGTTAGAAGGCATACAAAGAAAAACAATCTGTTTAGTTTTTCGTAAGTTTTACCGAGGCTTATCGCCAACCTATAGCTTCCCACGTCTGTAAACTTACAATCGCTTGCTTATCATCAATACTATGTCGATTCCTCAATAATTATTGTATTCAATTACTCATAACATCTTCCCCTTCGCTGGCAGCAAATATATAACTTTCGCGAACCTATACACTAGTCGCCGTTATGACTTTAATATTACCTTCCTTCTAACCTCACATTATTATCTTCAAATACAGTTTTTATTTCCTCACTCCATCGATAGTTGAAACTCCTTATACCCGGCTCCGCTCGCTCCTTGCCATCGCCAAACTTTATTGAACAAATTAGTGATTGTTAATTTTTTTTTTTTATGCCTCCCTGTCTGCGTTCTTGGTTTCGCTTATTTGCGTTTGACCTTTTTATCAAAGGTGTATTGTTCGACGCGTTGCTTTCGTGAAGTATTTCTGTTCGTATTTCGCCTAGTCTCTTATGCGTGTCAACTTCTTCCATTTTTCCCCCTCCCCACCTCTGCTATAGCCAAACATGGCTGCAGTGTTTCAAAGAAGAATTAAATAAAAATGAAAACAATTTTACCAACTCGATAAGAAACACGAGAGCCGAGGCACACGCTTGCGAACTGCCAACCCGGGTGCAGCGCTAACATCATAAATAGCCCAGGAAAGGATGAAAGAGCGAGGTTGTACAGCAGTTTTATTTATTTTTTTTTTTTGCTTAATAATAGGAGAAAGCAAAATTACTCTTGCGACATCGCTACCCATTTCATTAGAGGTCATCGGCACATAGTAGTGTGCAAGCGGTTTATTAAATACCACCATGCACCCAAGCCATCTGGTCACGTATGGCTCGTGTACGTCATTTCGGCCTGCATATTAGGTTAACTTATCTCCATTGAGTAGCGCTGGACCGCAGGATCAGATGTTCCTGCTTTATATGCGTTTATATGCCGAATGAAAAGAAAATATCATAAACGCGCAAGAATTAGCTGCCTTATTTTCGCTTCTGAATCCGCCGTGAAATGAATAGGCTGAGTATACCGACTGCGTTACCGCGTAATCAATTGAAATATGATAACCGTCTCCATACCGAAGCCTCGAAAAGTACTTTATGTGATCACGATGCGTGGAAAATTATGTATGACGCTGTCATATGACACAATTACTTTTTGTTTGCTTGCCTTTCTTCTTCTCTCTTTTTTTCAACCTGTGGCTGTTCTAATAGGGTTATCCATAGAAGCACAAATATTCAGCGAAGGGACCTCGAACTTTTTCAGCAGAAATAAAGCGCAGGAGATCTGAGCCAATAGTTGACTGGCTCCTGGACTTAGAGAGAGGAGTATAGGAAGGCAGGGATGTTAACCAGTCAAGGGTCTGGTTGGCTACCCTACGCTGGAAATGCAGGAACACAGAGTATAGAGTTACCAGAGCACGGGCTCTTCGCGATCACAAATAAAAAGAAAACAAAATAAACAGAGGTAAGAAGAGTTTCATTTTGAAAAAAAAAAACTTTTGTCAATTGGTTGCTATAAAAAATTAATTCTGCTGTACCGCCAAGAGAGGGAGAGAGATAGAGAAAGGCAGGGAGGTTAACCAGAGGCGAGTTACCGGTTTGCTACCCTGCACTGGTGTGGGGGATACAGGGGTTGTAAAGACGGCAAAGAGCGAGAAGAAAAACAATGGAACAAGAACAAAAAAAAGGAGAAGAAAAACAGGTAACAGAAGAGGCATTCTAATCACAGGCGTTCACACAGGCCGGTCGATCTCAGGAAGCGCAGTAGCGCTTGCACGGCCTACTGATGCGATGTCAAATCGCGTCGATGCTTCAAAATTCTTTTAGGAAAGAGGCTGGTCGTCCAGCTGGTTCAGCACGACGTAAAGCGATTGTCTCTGCACACTGCACTGCGGGCACTGGCAATGGACATGACGAATCGTTTCCGCGTCGCCGCAATCGCCACATGCCGCGCTGTCGGCCATCCCTATGCGGAACGCGTGGGCATTGGTAAAACCACAGCCTGCACAAAAGTGTCGCGTCTCTTCGAATAAGTCTTGGTGGAAGTCGGAGGCTTAAGCTTGGATCCAGGGTGTATAAACGGGCGTGCATAAAATGTGGTTTATTTTACTGGATAATAGTGAGTGAACGTGAGATGCTCGCAGCTTACACATATAGTCGGACATGACGACGAATAATGCGTTCGTTTCCGCAGGTATGACAATAAAGGACCTGACCGACGAGCCATTCTAACACTGCGGCCGCTCACCCAGCGTTTTATACGTATTTTAGGCGCCGCGTCGACGACCCGTTTGTACCGGCCATGGCCCAGCAGTTTCGACTACGGGAAATCAAAAGTGCTGATAATGTGAACGCCAATTCGATGGTTAATTTCCCATACGCGGAATGTTAGGTCCGTTCGATTCGCCATTGCACCTCGCGAATCGGTTCATGGCAGTTTAAGTCTACTCATAGCCCATAGACTTGAACATCCGTGTTATGCCTCTTCTTTCTGCCCTCATCGTCACCCATTTTGTTCCTCCTCATTTCCCTCTTCATTCTCCCCCACCGCAGAGTGGCTGGCTAGAGGAATGTACAGGGTCGTCCACTTTTAGGGAAAGCATGTCATCAGTATTTAGGCCGGTATAACTTCAGCGTTTCTTCTACTTCACGAAGGAAATGTGCCTGATACGACGCACCTTGATGATGCCGATAAATGAAAAAAAATAGTTCTATGAATGTCTTGCTAAAACATCAGCTGCTAGGAGCTCTTGCATGCTAACGAGCTGTTTCCCCTAAAAGTGGCCGACCCTGTACCTCAAGCCGTCCTTTCTGCCTTTCTTCTCTTTAAACTTTTCTATCTATCTATCTATCTATCTATCTATCTATCTATCTATCTATCTATCTATCTATCTATCTATCTATCTATCTATCTATCTATCTATCTATCTATCTATCTATCTATCTATCTATCTATCTATCTATCTATCTATCTATCTATCTATCACTCTCTCTCACATGGCAGTGTTCATAGCACCGGGCATCGTTTGCTTGTAACGACGTGTTTACATGTGTGCGTTTACGGCATCAATATTTTCGTCAATATCAATTTTATTATCACTTCGTGTTTCGAGTACATCACATACAAAAAAAGCATTTTACCTCGCTTCAAAGAAACAAAGTAGTAGGAGCGAGACGCTAATGGCCGCGCTTTAGCAACTTGTCGTGATGTGTTGATCAATCCGCGCAATCTCTGCGATACCATGAAACACGAACGGGGTGCTGTGAACGTCGCTAAGTAGTAGGGAAAAAACCTTAAGCGTGTACTCATATCTTATCGCGGCATACACTCTATATTATGATATCTGCGTTATGATAACTGGTATAATTGCATGAATCTCGCCTAGTGCTTACGCGACCTGAGGTGTTGTTTTATAATACGTGGTTCTGACACCACTATGGTGAATTCATTTTGCCTCCCAATTAATTCATGGGCTTTTGTACTTTGAGTCACTGCTACGAAATGAAAGCTAAAATAGGGTAATATAGCATAATCATGTGCCGGTCTGTAGACGCAGAAAGTCACAAGACTGCGTCGAAAGGGAGCTATTATGATTTCCTTTTGCTCTTCATTGTGATGTTGTTAGCTTGACGCATGACAGTGTCCACTGTTAGTTGCAATAAAAAAAGCATAAGGATTTTAGCTCCTCAAATGATTACAACTTTGCCGCATCGCTTTCGTGCGCGAAACGTGCAAGGGCAATAAAAATTATTCTCGTCTGAAGCAACCAGGTGATCCTACTAACGTAATGTCACTCACAGTGACCAAGCTTCCCTAATTTAACTCATTAACTGTTTGCATTTCCCCGCGAATAAGAAAGAACTGAGGAACGGAGATGTGTGCATAGTATTGCCGATGTAGGGTGCCGATTAACTTGCTGCTGTTTATACCTTCGTTGCGCTGGAATAGGCTCCTTTAACCCAGTGGAAGGACTCGCAAAAATGGGGTACTAATTAACTTCCGCAGCAATACTACAGCGGAGTAGGAAGAACGCAAGCGAAAAATATACAGAAAGCCCCGAAAAAGTGCCGGAACAGATGTCGTGTGGCTGAGTGCTGGTCCCCCGCTGAATGACTGCGTGCGGTTCTTTCAAGTAAATAGAAACGTTCCGCGAATTTCGCGCAGGAAATGTTACATTGGGGATCATTGTAAGATCAGTTCGCTGCAGTCAGCACGTTTCAGTGCCAGAAAACCTGTCCAAATCGGTCGCGGGGACACATCCCCACGTACGCTTAGATGCGCGCCGTCCACCGCCCATCTACGCTAACGCGGCGGCGGTGCTGCCACCTGCAGTTCGACCTCGCGGCGAATACCGTTCCCGCAATGTTACGAAATCGTTCTGCGCGCAAGCTGCACCATACGAGACAAATGGCGTCGCGCAGGCAACGCCATGTTGCACTCGTGAAAAAAAATTGATGGCGAGGGGCAGCACCTGCTAAACTAACCTATGGGAGGGTTTCAGCTTGTGAGCAAGCGCACTGGCGTTTGTGAAATACTGAATTATCGCGGAGTGTACGGCAGCGGCATTGGGTGCCTCGATGCCAGACACGTTGTATTAAGTCGTTCTATGCTGTACCAGGTGTTCTTTCATTTTTTTGGCTGCACCAAATTTTGAAAAGTTTCCTCTGACAGATAGCAGAATTCGAGAAATCAAAATGCTTAATTAAATAATTTAAATAATTACACTAATTGCTTCTTTAATTATTTGCTTTACGGCACACATTTCAAAGTACGAATGGTAGCCAGTGAGTTTCCAAGGCATACACACTTGGAAAGAATTCCCAGCACTACACCAGTTTCGACATTAATTTTCAAAGTGTGCGACGAAATACACTGGCGTTCCAGTTACATGTGCGCTTCAATGCGTGAAACATCTTTCTAAGCAGAAAGTGAAACAGCGCGTTTTTACCTCAATTTGGACGGGCGCATTTCTCGAAACGGCGGTGTCAACCTCAGAATTCGTTCCAAGTAGATACGTCTTGCAAACTCACTAGCTACTCTTCGTACAGTCGGCGTCACCCTTGTGTAGAGCGCGGGCCCCTCCGGAGGCAGCCAGCGACATCTAACGGTCTGCGCCCAAACGTGCCCAGCAGTTACCATTAGACGTCGCTGGCTGCTTCGGGAGCGCCCCGAAGGCTGTCTTTTCCGTGCTCTACACAAGGGTAACGCCGACTGTACATTGAAATATGTCCCGTGAATTAATTAACAAGAAGTTAATGAGTGCAATTATGTTAATTAATCCATTAGGTATTCTGATTTCTCGTTGAAGTAATAGCCGCCTCATCGAGTAACTTAGCACAGGCGTTAGAATTGTGCAATCTGCAACAAACAATTTTTATAAAATTCAGTGCATTTAAACAAAAAAAAGGAACCCTACTTACTGGCTGATACTGGAAACGATAAGAAATTTTGGGACAAATATAAAGCTCTCTGTTGTTCGATACTCATTTCACGGATCGATCGCGCCCGTGATCTCAATAGCTACTCTTCGTACAGTCCGCGTCACCCTTGTGTAGAGCGCGGGAACGGTGGCCGCCGGGCCCCTCCGGAGGCACCGGGCGGGACTTATCGAACAGTAAGTGTTGCTCCGCGTTGCATGGTGGCTGCGCCGGAAAACTACCGTCCAACGTCCCAAATTCCTCGTATGGTTCGCCGGCAGACTTTCTTAATTTTTACGGCCTTGGCAGCGGCAGGGGTTGATGCGTTGTTATGTCTCGTGGCCATTGGGCCACCTCGCACTGAGCTGTGTCGGTATAGGTAACGGCGATAAACTGAGCGGCATTTAGTAGCTATGCGTACTCATGCATATACTATGACATCAGCTGTATCTTATTTCCTTTCTCGCCTTTTCTTTTTTTGTGCGTGTGTTTAGTTTTCTAGGTATTGCAGTTCCGCTTGCTCAAATTCGCGCGCTACGTACGTGTTTTCAATACAAGCTCTCTTTCCTCGCAGGGTGAAAAATTCGTCACGAGTAAGCAGCGTAGCACGACAAACGCAACGCTACGCGTCCGGTGCGTATACACCGTTTCCCTACGATATACGTCACGCGGGCGTTACGCCTCGCCGTCAACGTATACGCATCTCGTGGCCACACATGAGCAACCATGCGGCAAACGTATCGTCTCCCACTATAGGCCCGCACTACGTGTAGTTTAAACTAGCAGAACGAAACAAAGTTGCAAGGCATAACGCCCTTTGCCGAGGGTTTCCCGCATATCGCAAGTGACTGAATACAAGCGGCGAGCGTGGCAGCGGCGTGAGCACTACGCGCGCTCCTCGGTTGCACATGTGCGCAGATGACGTTGGGCCTCTGGCAACCTGTCGCCCCGAAGTGCTCGAGACAATGTGTACGCCGACGCTCATCGGTTGACTGAAGGCAGTGCCTCGAACAGTCCGATACGAGAAAACCGCGTTTTGTTGTTGTTGTTGTTGTTGTTGCTGTCGTTTTATCTTTACTTTTATTTATTTTCATTTTATTATTTCTTTTTTTTACCTTTCTTGCGCATGCGTGCGACAGCACTCAGACCTTACGGTTGTTCCTGGGCACGGTAAATAACTGATTTATTGATTATTATTATTAGTTGTGTTAGTAATATTATTTATTTATTTATTTTACCCGTGCGCATGTACTCAGACTCGGTAGGGTTGTTCTTGGGCACGTTAAATAAACAATTGATTATTATTTATTAATAATACTTATTTGCTTCTCATGTAATTTTTTATTCCATAACTATTACTGTAACTGTTATACATTTCTGCCTGTTTCATTCTTGTTTCTCTGTGCAGACAGAGTATGCCGCTGCCTGGCGTAGGCTCCAGACAAGCACTTGCACGAACCTACACATATTACATCGCATACACCCCACAGGGAGGCACGAGGATTAGTGTGCCGTGTACTCCCTGAAGGGGCTCGATATCCCGCTCTTGAGTACAAGGGCCAACTGTTAACCTACAACGAGATCACCAAGCACTATTACTTAGGGCGCAGGGCATTCCTGCTGCCACATTCTAAATTAAATAGGCCACAGGCGGTTACATTAAGGCTTCTGCAGACACGAACGTACCGTAACCCGGTCATCGTGAGTAAGATTAATCCGGACTGCGGGGTTTCAGTCTATTGTAGTAAGTGTTCGCTCGATTTAGAACACATGCTTTGGCGCTGCTTGGCGTAGGCCGATGATGGTTCTCGAGGTGAACAGGGGTGGCAGCGGATGTTGCACAGTGAAGCGCTGGCGCACCAACTCAGGGCTGTTCAGAGGGCCCGTGTGACGGCAGAGGGGGTCAGCCTCTCTGTCCCGACGTGGGAGCGACCCGCATCAGTCCCAGACTAATCCCTTAGGACCTAAATAAAGTTCTTCATACCATACCATACCGCACAGCCTACAGGGACGAATGCCCGTGGTGCGGGGCCACACCAACCCTATACCACATTACGTGGGAGTGCATACTACACAAAATAGAACACCCAGACACGAACGCCACGAGGAGGAAATGGAAGGCACTGCTGTCCAGTTCGGCCCTCGACGACCAGCTCAAGCTGATACAGAGAACTGAGACGATGGAAAGAGCCAGCGGAGCCCTGGACTAAGGGCCCCGACCATTAGCGAATCTTCTTATTATTATTTTTATAAAGTTTATCTATCTATCTATCTATCTATCTATCTATCTATCTATCTATCTATCTATCTATCTATCTATCTATCTATCTATCTATCTATCTATCTGCGCGCCAGCCCTCAGACCTCAAATTGATTGATTGATTGATTGATTGATTGATTGATTGATTGATTGATTGATTGATTGATTGATTGATTGATTGATTGATTGATTGATTGATTGATTGATTGATTCTTAAACACACCACACCAGTCATTAATGTACGGATCTACCTACGCAATGGAATGATACAACTTAGTTCAGCTGTATTTGTAAGTTACTCTTCTGCAATACCAAGAATGTCGCTCTTTTCGCGAGAAGTGAGACGGGAAACATGAAACAAAACGAGAGACAGGTGGCGACGCTGCATTAAAGCTCCCGCACCAGCTCACGCCGTGACCTCATGGATTTTGGCGGCGTCTGCCTGTGCAAAGGTAATTTTTTAATCAGCGAAGAAGGACGAGGTTGCATTCTAAAAGAGGCAAATGCAGAACTTAGCAAGTTCAAAGAACATTTATGCCGCCTCAAGACGACCCAAATTGGAGAAAATACTTCGAAATTCGTGACGTCCCACGGAAGTTCCTTAGATTGGATATCGGAGAGAACTACAACAAATTCAACAAACCTTCCTTTTCTCTTCCAATAATCAGCCTATTACCGCTAATTTAACAAAAATTGAGTCTTCAAGGTATGTTTCATCAGTTTAAACATATTTAGAGTTTCTCTTTAGTATCTCGTTAGCGTCGGTTTGTGAAAAATAAGTTTTGTCGGAGCCTGCAAAGGCGCATATTTCGTTCAACGTTGTGTGCTAAATGCTTGAGAGTTCTGGCTATAGATTAATATTTGCAAATTAGCAGCTATGATGAACGCACGCACACACACACGCGCACAGAGAGAGTGAAAGAAAAAACTAAGATACGTGTCACGACACAGCAGTGCCGTTAATTCCGTGGTCGCGTTATAGTCTCACAGCTCCTGGTTGCTAACTTGAACGCCCATATACTTCGTTTACAAACTGCGTCGGAAAGTCCAGTAGCCGTATCTGAGCTTCCTCACCCGTTCCGCCAACGCCATATGGTAAACAGCGTCCTCCCATCTTTGTTCGCTAATCGCAGCATACCTGATGTGCCCCATAATTTGTCCCAATACGGCACGCGAAGCCCTGTCTCAACGCGGAAATACCCGGTAGGACAACAGATGCAACCGTCTCCGAAGACGCGCAAACATTTTCTTGCGCCGGGAGACCTTGAGAGCCTTGAGCACTCGATCCAGCTCGAGTACAGAGAAATAATAATAGTGAAATGAAATCAAATGAAACAAAAAGGAAGAAAAAACAATGCTTCCGCTATCAGAAGTTGTAGCGACGCCCACATTACCATATCAAAAGACAAGGCCTATATAAATAGCATAGCTTGTATTCACGCTTCGCGTTTGCCCAGACAGTTCGCAACCAGAGAGAGACCCGGGGGGATAACGAACATGGGAAACAAAAGCTTTCGCAGCAGCCGTTTCCGCGAAGCTATGGCCACCATAGGGAAGCCTGCCCGCGCCTTACGGCCTGGACATATAGTGGGAAGCATAGAAACACAGGTCACAGACAGGGTCGTCGCGTGCTTGGAATAACGTATCCGGTAGCCACCAAAGGAGCGCGCACAATGACCGCTGTACCTTGCAGTCCCTGAGTGGCAGCGTACGCCATAATGGCCCGCTGGAAGACCCCAGGTCGGTCTCCAGTGGCACATCACGAGCGGTACCCGGCGTGACGCGCGGTAGATGGCGCGCTAAGCGCCTTGCGCTGTAAAGGTGTTTTCCGGAATTCCCATCAGAGGCGCCCAGCACGAGGCGCATCGTAAACGCCGCGGGTGCCGTTAAGCTGCGCGCCGCTGCGATCGACGTGTGGACCCTGGCTTGTGTACATGGCGCGCGCGTGTATGCGCTACGTCTCTCACGTGTCAGACTAAATGCGTGCAGTGCCTGTTATACTACAAGGTGCTAGCACGACTGATACCCGTGCTACATCACTCGCATTGTGTGAACGTCATTCATATTACTGTTTCATTCTGCTTTGCAATTCGACAGCTAGGCTTCAGGCCCGGGTGTAAAGGATGCGTATTCGAAAGACATTGTGCGGTATTTTACAGCGAAGCTGTTAGTCTCTAGTTGGTCGGGATTTTTCGTTGCGTGCTCACCCAAAAAACGGCAGCTGGAAAAGGGGTTTGTATTTGAGTTTCCGTGTAACAGAATTATGTTTTCTCTTATATTCGAACGGATGCTATCACGTGTCTAGGTTGTGTATAAGTCGTACTTTACGAATTTTCTGACGCATTTTACTTTGATAAATTCAATTACTTCGATAACGCACTTGCGCTGGCGGAGGGCCTATACAAGAATGAGGATGAATACAAAGTGTTCAGGTTCAAGCGCTCCGTATCTGTCTAAGCCTGCCTCGGAGTGCATCAACAGTGGCAACGATAACAATCGCTAGAGACCACCTTGTCAAGACCCACATTGAAAGTGAAGTGCTCAGGACCCTTATAAGGCACCTAACCAGGACTCCTCGTCACCACTTAGCCTCTCTACCAGTGGACAGACCTCGAGCATCTTTCAGCCAAACGATTACCGCACATGATGAATCATTGCCAGCTAGTTTCCCTCCGGCTGCGAGACCTTCGGTTCATCCATGGTACCTCGCTCAGCCAAAAATCAACCTCAAAATACCTGGCATCACGAAAAAAGCTGATCTATCATCAGCAGCCCTTAAACAGCTCACGCTACTATTTTTGTACGAGAACTACCGTGACTCTACACATATCTACACTGATGGATCTGTCTTGCCAAACAGCTCCGCGGCGGCAATTGTGATACCAGCGACAGCCACAACAATCAAATTTAAGACGACTCAGGCGACAACGTCGACGGCAGCATAGCTCGCAGCGCTTTTTATTGCCTTTCATTACATTAGTAATGAACAGCCACACAAGAGGAGGATATTCTGCGATTCTAAGGCGGCACTGCAGTCTTTACTGTCACCTTTACGACGCGGACTGCACGAACAGCTAATATTTCACATTACAGAGACGTTACACTATATAAGTGATGCAGGCCATGAAATAACTTTCCAATGGCTTCCAAGTCACCACGGGATTATCGGCAATGAAAGGGCCAATCAAGCTGCCCGTTCAGCCCATATACTGAGGAGCACCACGTCACGATTCCACTTTCTAGAACTGACGCAGCACGGAAGCTCCGCCTGCTTGCTCGGCAGTACACCATGTCCCAAGGAATGACCTCCTTATAAGAAATTCTCGACTGTACGCCCTTGATCCCACATTAAGTATTCGAGCGCCATCATGGTTTCGCCGTGGAGACGCCACGATTTTGAATCGACTGTAATTGGGAGTTGCCTTTATACCTAAGCCTATGCGTTCCGCATAGAGATGACCGACACCCCAATCTGTGACCACTGCGGCCATGGAGAATCAATTAACCATATTCCGTGCGCCTGCCCGCAGTACAGTCCACAGAGGGAATGCCTTCGCCACGAACTTGACCGACTGGACGACCAACCGCTATCGGAAAGAAGAATTTTACACCATCGAAGGGACCTAACGTCACAGAAGAAGGCCGTGCAAGCGCTCTGCGCTTTTTGCGATCTACCGGCCTTTGTGAACGTCTTCAACTGGAACGCCTTTTGCGTGTGTATGTCTCCATGTGTGCCTGTTTCTTTTTTGTATATTTAGCGTTTTCCTCTCTCTCATCTTTCTAACCCCTTCTCCCATACCCAGTGTAGGGGAGCAAACCGGAGACTGATATCTGGTTAACCCCCTGTTTTTCCTCTTCATCTCTCTCTCTATACATATGCATACTGTGCTAATGGTATCGATGCCTAGCGGCCGCGCCCACTCGGTCAGACCACAAACGGCAGCTGAAAAACGGCTTTGCCTTTCAGTTCTCGCGGAACAGACTTATGTTTTTCTCGTATATTTGAATAGCAATCCAAATCTATTGTGTCTGCAGCTTGTGTGGAAGTCGTAGTCTACGCATTTTCTGGTGCAATTTACCTTTAAACATTGATTTAGTTCAATAAGGCACTTGCGCTTGGCGAGCGGCCTAGAAGAATGGGGACATATGCTGCACTTCCGCACACATGAGTGCACGCTTGACGTACAGTGGTCAGTGATGGAAACAACGCGATACTCAAACAGCATGGTGGCCGGCAGTTTTCTGCGACAACGGTGATCGCCGAGGGGGCCAGTCAGGCTGCATTATGGCAGCTTCACTGGCCCCACCACACCTTGGTTCTGCGTCCTTGATTTTCATGTGAGCTCGCGTGATTGATTGATTCATTGACTGACTGGTTGATGTCTGTCGTCCCAAGGCAACTCTGGGGCTATGAGAGACACCGTGTAGTGGACGACTCCGGAATAATTTCAACCGCCCGGGTGTTCTGTAAAGTACACCTAAATCTTGTAGCATGATCAGTTCTTGCATTCCGCCCCCATAGAAATCCGGCCGCCGCGGTCGGGATTCGAACCCGCGACATCGTACGCAGCAGCAGAGCGCCGCGGCCGCACCACCTTGCGGTATTCGATACGCTATTCGCGAGTGCTTTTTGTCATTTGCTACTGAGCAGCCTAAATGCAATTGGGGTGAACCTTCTTGAAACCTGGTGGCAGAAGCACGACAAAACCACTTCCGCACATTTCCGCGTGCACCTGACTTCATATACGGTATGAAAATTTCGCGTAATAGCTTCCAAGTCAATGTTGAAACGGATTGGAAGTAATGTGCAATGTAAAGTACAATGAGAGGATATATAGGACGCCCTGTCTGAGAGCTCACGCTGGTGGGCTCCTTGCCTTTCTTTATCACCGCTTATCGACCACTCTGTACAGTCTTTGTGAATCAGGCTCGTAGGCGAATACTTACGAGTAGCATGGCCGTCAGCACATTTTTTGGCCTCTGCAGGGACGAATGCCTCTGCCACTGATCTCTAGTCACCTATGTCCTGCGGCAGTCGACCTCCACCCTACGCCTGCAAGTTTATCGATCTCATTTCACCACTTCAGCACTCCTCAACAGCGTTGCCCGTCCCTGGGTACCCAATCCATTATACTAACAGACCACCAGATATGCTCTCTATTACGACACACTATTGCACATGATTCGCACGCAAGGCATTAGTTACTATAGGTAATACTCTACATTACCGAATAAAAAAGAACTGCGACGTACACAAACGAAGATCTAACCATTCTGTTGCGATGGAAGTGGCGTAAGCTGACATTTGTTAGGGCGGGAAGTGCCCAGCGCCAGGCCTTCTCCGCAACGCGTGCGTGTACGGCGAATCCCGCGCATCGTCCGCTACAGCGGGTCCCGAAGAGGCACAATGGGCAATCCTCGCTGCACAAGCAGGGGACACGTGATCGAGAAAAGCATTACTTACGTGGCCACTCTATTGAGAAACAAGATTTGACTCAAGGTGTAGTTTTGTTGGGCTTTAAAGCGTACAGCCGAAAGTGCCCGCTTTCAAGAGTTGCGGGCAAATGGCACACTTTGCCACCCCCCCCCTACGTTCTAACAGTGGAGGAGGGGGGGGGGGTCAAGTGCCCAGTTACCCCCTCCCCTACCAGTAAGTACACCTATGGCAAATTAACAGTGCTGTTGAGACACTACGGAGCCGGAGCAAAATGCTCGTATACCTTCGCCGAAGCAATTCGCCAGCAGGACGCCGCACGCCAAGCAAACCTGCAACGCGGTCGCGACCCGCAAATCGTGCGCCTTTCGCAGCAGCAGACAATGAGTTCACGAAGCAAACATGCAACAGCTTCTATGAAGACGCGCTTCACTTTCGTGTTCTACGTATCCCTATGAAAGAGGGATCAACCATGTCTTTTCTCTATCTCTTTTCTCTTCTTTCCTTTTCTTTCTTTCTTCTTTCTTTTAATATTATACAAAGCCATTTAAATATTCCATAAAAGCTGTTGGTGAAGAATGCGTGGGTTGAATAAGATATTTACGTTAGGCAGTTCCGGTGCAGACGCGTGTGAACCACTAAAGAAGCACTGGGCAACCACTGAACATGTGTGCATTTTTAATGCTAAGTTCGCATGACTGCCATACCTTAGGAATATTTTGCTTTCTTTCTCTTCTTTCTTTATGGGGGGGAGGGGGGTGAAGGAGGAAAAAGGGGTGGCAGCTTAGGCTACGATTAGCTTAGGTGAGGCTGTTTTTTTTTTTTTTAGAAACGGTAACCAAATTTTAAAATTTTCAACAAGTTTGCAAATCGAGCCAAACCGACACATGTAAACCGGCGAAGATCGTGGCTGCTTTGTGAATCGAACTCTCACAGAACCCATCTAACTGAAGTAACATTTCTGAATAAAGCGTACACTAACCCTTTCTTTGATCTTTCAATTAGGTGTAGTTTACAAAATTGCGTTATCAGTTCTTGTGGCGAAGCTGCCGAGGTGTAAACAGGACACTTCGCTTCCTTTTTCTATTTGCAATTTTACGAATATTTGTAACATCCTACGAGTCAGCCTCCATTTTGTTTGAGGGCTCATAGTTACAACAATGAATAATCTATAACCAACAACCTGTAATTAATTACAACAATAAAACGCTATAATTTGACCTTTTTGTTTACTTGCTTATTTGTATTATTACGTTAATACACATTGCTGATCAAGATCTGATCTACACAGGACAAGCAACACACGTAACAAAGTATGCTCATACAAGACAAAACTGGTGCAGTATCTGCGAACGATGTAAAATAAATTTTGGTGAGATTGTGCTTCATAAGGCTTAGGAAACGACATGGTAATGTCATAAATGTGCCAGGCAGGCGAAGGGCAAAGGCAAAGCGAGAGATCTGTGGTTCACTCGTGGTTAAATAACCATGGCAAATAAAGTTCAAAAGGCATTTGCGTTTTCAACGCTCTAGTTTTTCAATACAGCTAATCACTGTCTCGGCGAATCAGTGCGTTCAAACGTAATACAAATGAACCTGGCAGCCTTGCCCTGAACCTCCTTGGAACTTTTTAATTAATGTTAAGTTTCGCAAGCTGTGGAAGAATGTTGCAATTTTAAACGCGATAAAGGTGCAACAGCTAAGAAGTTTTACAAGGGAAGCAAGCAGCATTTTGAAGTTTCTGATTAAGAAAACATAGTTTTCAGGAACCCGAAGAACAAATGGAGCACTTGCCGATTCCACGAAAAGTCAACGGACGTTGTCATATCCAGACATTTTAATTTTTTTGTACCCTTCCAAGAAAAGAGGACCCGCTGCGGTAGCCCAGTGGCTATGGCGTTGCACTGCTGAGCTCGAGGTTGTGGGTCCGATCCCGGCGGCCGAAACCATGGGTCCGAAATGCAGAAAGGCTGGTGCACTTAGATTAAGGTGGCCGTTAAAGAGCCCCAGGTTGTCGGAATTAATCTTTACTTCCCCACTACTACGTGCCTATCGATCAGATCGTGGTTCTAGTCATTTAAAGCACCAATATTTAATTTAATTAATGCAAAACATGATGATGCAAGATGATGCAAGAAGTGTCGCTCAACACTGCTTACCCGTATGACCTAATATAGAAGCTTATCTCCGCGCCAGATATATTTAAATAGGAAAGACCGAGCTTAGTGCTCCTCTTCAAAGCCCACGATGGCAGCACTCCAATACGCCCTCGAAATCGTCTGTACAACTCAAGTGATAGCGACGCGATAGCGCCAAGGTCAGCCGACGAGCCCCATACTTGCATAGCGGATGACCACACTGACAATGCTTCTTTTTTTTCATTCATGAGATCTGTTTGACATTGTCCGACGCCTTTGCTGCCCCTTTGTCCGCTATCTCGACGGGCCGGCACATATGCTGTCATGAAGGGATTCTCGATTGCGAAGACCCTCGTGGATAATCAGGAGTCCGATTCACACGGCGCTTCTAACTTGGAAACGGCTCAGGGCTGGGCTGCGTGCGACTGCGAGCCATTCGTGTCAGGGCGATTCAGTCACACCATATGGCGAGCTCGGGTCTATGCCCCTGTTAGCTGATCGTCGCGCGAGAAGCGAGGAAAAAAAAATGAAATGAGATAACGATTTTGTGCATGGCCGCCCTTCGTCTGCTAAGAGTACCCCAAGTGGAAAAAAAGAAGGGAGTCTCATCTAAAACGTTGTTTACTTGCATTTTCTTACTGTGTATGCATCTGTACATTTTCTTTTCTTAAGTGAGTACGCTTTAATAGTCTCGGAGTCAGCGTTCATGCAGGTCCAGGAATTCTGGACATTGCCCCTTCTCCATTCTGTGGAACTTCACACCAACGCACAAACGTAGCTGGCTGGGAACAATTTTAAGGAAATTATATTTCAAAACATCGGCCGTGCACCAAGTTTCAACTGACAGCGCCGAGAGGGTAACCCCTTGTAATAACATATGCATTTACGGTACTTAGTCTCAAAATTGCTGCTGCATTAAAGCTGTGTTAATGGTCAGGCTTGGGCGGTGAAGTCACAAGAGATGAGCAAATCATTCTACAATCACCGGCAGAGGGAAGATTCACTCGAAAAAGCACGAAATTTAAATCGTAAACCGATTTTCTGGAGCTGGAGTTGAAACAGTAATATCAGAGAGAGCGTTGTTCAGTCTGTTCGCACACGCAGGTTTTTGAAAGGCAGCCAGGTAGGGAGAGAGAGTGATCATGTGTGGGGCACGTCTTGAGCATGCGTGTGTATGCTTGTATGCGCGTGCGCGTGCCTCCGTATCTGCATTTGCATGCGCGCGAGTGCGTGCATGCGTGCATTTAAACCCATATTGAGATAAACGAGGCAAGAACAAATGACACTGCATTTAAAGCATTATCTCTTTCTGAAAGTGAAACTGACGCGAAAAACGAAAAGGAAAGCACCTGAAACGTCAAGATCGCCACCCCAGATTTCGTCAGGACGGCACCGTCACCATCGGCACGGCTGCATAGCTGTGGGCCTTCGATGTTTTCAGAATAGTGGGTAGCCGGGCTTGTTGGTACGAACATGTTCTTTAGCAAACAGCGCGAATAACGGTCTTGTGCCCTTTTTTTCTGTGTTCCGTTATTTGCGCTGTTTGCTACAGAATGTGTCCGTTATCTTCCTTCCTTCCCCGGCAGCGCATTGTCTTTATGATAGCGACGCGTTAAATCTGCACCATCATTGTGTCGCGCATCGCTCCTGGGGCCTAGAAAGCTTTCGGCGGCACAAAAAAAAAACTAAATTATGGGGTTTTACGTGTTAAAACCACTTTCTGATTATGAGGCAAGCCGTAGTGGAGGACTCCGGAAATTTCGACCACCTGGGGTTAGTTAAGGTGCACCTAAATCTGAGTACACGAGTGTTTTCGCATTTCGCCCCCATCGAAATGCGGCCGCCGTGGCCGGGATTCGATCCCGCGACCTCGTGCTCAGCAACCACGGCGGGTGCCCTTTGTAAAACGACTTATAACGTTCCGTAGCGCTCGGATAAATAATTTACAGAATGGCCGTAATTAACCCGCACGTTTCGAGCATTGCTTATATACCACCCATAACCTGCCCCTTATTTTTACCAAATATAAACGAGGTGCCGCGTTCGGTTCACCGAGGACATCGGAGAAACCTACTACCTGCCTCGTATATTTAACGCATGAAACAATAGGCGGGAAACGAGTATTTAATAAATTTTTACAACAATCATAATTAAATCAGAAACGATAAATTTTCGCCACACACCACCTCTAACATGACTCACATTTCCACGCAGTGTGAACTAGGTGTCCCGTACAGCTCTCCTTTAGAACTGTACGACTCTGGGACACTGTATAGATCCTGGGAAACATAGCTGGTAACGACTGCATAACACTTTCGAGCACTTGTTAAAAGACTTTCGCAAAGCCCGTAATTAACTGACGCTCTTGAAACGTTGTCCGTACGTCACCAATATGTTGCCTGCTTTCTCGAAATGTTAACATTGTGGGACGTTGGGCCTTTTCAAGATATTGATTAAGTCTCCTACGCGGTTCGCAAAAAAATTATATGCTAAATATTTTTGGTGAGCACAAGCAGTAAGCCCAGCACATCCCATGAATTAAAACTGGGCGAACTGCCAGGAAGCGTTCTAAGTTCAATATTTTTCACCGTAGTTTTGTGCAAACTGCCCGATCATGCTGATGCAAAGGTCGCCCAGCCGCTGTATCTTGTCAACCTCTATGAGTAATTTCCAAACACCGAGAACAGCTTACACGTGAAATCATAGAGGCTGAGTGGCTGGGCGACCTTTGCATCAGCATGCCGTCTATTGCCCTCACAAAAAACGAAATCAAGTATATGGCTGTGATGCATTGGGGGTTCATGTGTGACCTAATGCAAATTTTTTTTCATTACTTTTGCTCATGTATAGAGTTCTGGCGATTTCGCAAATAAAGATCAGTTGAAGTCAGCGCCTGTGTTGTGTTCTTCCTTCAAACCTCATCTTTCACGCTATGCAAACATGTCGACCTCAGTAGGGCGTTTGATGCCGTGTGCCACAATATACTCCATCAAAAGAGGCACAACTTTATCTGCACCACTCTGTCACAACGCTGATAAGAAGCTACCTACGTGACCGGTACGGCTACGTTAGTGTAAATGGTCAGTCGTCAGAACTTTATACGGTTACAAGTGGAGATGCTCAAGGGTTTGTCCTGGGCCCTCTTCGTTTCTCGCTGTTTATTAACAATGTTCGGCAGTCATTTAATACTCTTCAATTTTGTTATATGCTGATGAGGCGAAACTTTTCAAAGCGGTAAAAAAATGTTAATGATTGCGCCGCTCTTCAGAAAAACATTGAAAATTTTGCATCATGGTGCGCTGAAAACAAGCTGATCATAAATGTATCAAAAACGATAGTTGTTGCATTGTTCTTCATGTGCATTGTTTTGCCGAGTGCGCCAGCACCAAGACCCTCGAGGCTGTTCCTGGGCACTTTAACAAACAGCTTTGATTATTATTATTATTATTATTATTATTATTATTATTATTATTATTATTATTATTATTATTATTATTATTATTATTATTATTATTATTATTATTATTATTATTATTATTATTATTAAAGTGAAAAAAATTCAGCTATAGACTTCAGGGGCCAACCTTTGGAACATCCTACAGCAAAGCAGGCAGCAGTTGTTTACGAAAGGGCCCTTATCGACAGAGCAGCCATGCCCTCAGACAACGGGGTTGCTCCGAGACAAAGAAATGCTTCGGTGCACCTCGCCTTGTCCCCCGCTATTGCCAGCCTGCGCAAAGTGAAGTGGCAGCCAATGGGGCGGCAATGATAACCCGCGAGACGGAAACCCTGAATGGGACGCCCATCACGCTCCTCGTGGCGCGGCGGCTGCCTTCTTCTCCTCGTCGCTTCATAGGAAGCGAGCTTCTAGCGCCCTTTTCCTCTTCGCGATCACTCACACGCGCACTCACGGATTCAAGCTCAAACAGGCGCCCACTCGCGCACCTGTCGCCCGCATTGGACAAATACTGACGAGGCGCAGCGGGGAGAGTATACAAGCAGCCTTCGAATCGCGCCGGTCTTGTCTTCACGTTGCCCAATTTGTGTAACGTGCGGGACGCGTTCATTTTCTGTCTTTCTCAGAGCGCTTTCTTTATTTCCCCCCCCCCCACCCCTTTTTTTTTCTGTGCATAGGGATTTTGATGGGATGACTCCAGCATGCAGTTCAAAACGACCATTACAGAATAGCCAGAAGCGATCGGGCTCTATGCAGTAATTGTGCCGAATTTACCATGCTAAAATATTGTATTTCATCTTAGAAGTGGCTAGTTAGTTAGTTAGTTAGTTAGTTAGTTAGTTAGTTAGTTAGTTAGTTAGTTAGTTAGTTAGTTAGTTAGTTAGTTAGTTAGTTAGTTAGTTAGTTAGTTAGTTCTGTTTTCACCACGTATCATCAATGGTAATCAAAACCTATTTATTTATTTATTTATTTATTTATTTATTTATTTATTTATTTATTAAAGTCAGGTTGCCTGGAAACGAAAAGCTATAAGAGGAGATTTGCCGATGATTCTAACCCAATTATAGCGCGTAGAAATTGAGTGTAAATCATATATCATGCTTCGCCAAAATGTCACAGTGCCTATGCAGCGGTAAATATATATCCAAAGGTAAACATGGGACGTAGTTAGGCCCGCCAGTAATTTCCGTTTTGAAGTAGAAGAGCAGAAGCGTAAGCAAATCTGCGGGGAAAAGTAAAGAGATAATCTGGAAGAATAAGGGTGCAAAGGAAGGGAAAGCGTACGAAGTGAAGTGAACATCGCATCTCATTGAACGTGGCAAATCAGTTCTGCTGAAGCCCGCGATGTTAAGGAAGATTCACGGAAGGGATAGTTGCCATCCACTCGAACGTTGCGCGGAAGTATCGGCTTCCGTTGTAGCTTTGAACCACATTCGCATGACGTAATAGTTCTGCGGAAACCCGCAAGGTGGAGAGAAGTAATAAATAAAGGGAAAATCAGAGTCCTGCCTTTGCTTCGAGTTGACAAATTGGGCTTCGCCCTGCCATCTGCTATATGGCAGAGCGGCTCAGATGGTAGAGCGGTTACACCGGAAAGGCGGTGGTCCCGGGTTCGAGTCTCAGACCAGGACGAATTTTGCTTCAACTGTGAGGCTTTTCTCTCAAGGAATCCTTGTGCGTTTCCATTGTAGCAATTGCGACGGTTCGGTGGATGTCTGATTTTCCCTTTATCAATCACATTCGGATGAATGACAACTTTTGGTGTCATCACATGTTATTCTAGTTATGTTTATTCTCATGAACTTTTTTTTATATATTCCATGGTTTTAACCCCGCGAGAACAAACGCGAGCGAAAACTGCAGATCGTAAGAATTAAATAAGGACTAAGAAGAAAGGCAATAAAACGAGCTTTGTAGCACTTTCAGCCACTCCTATTCAAGAGGGAATGCTCCTACCACCCGTACATGCAAGCAATCCATTCGTTACTGTAGTGCGTGGAGCCGATACGTGATTGGGCGAAGGCAGGTGGATGAGAGGGAGCATGATCCGCTGGCCAGTGTTCGGCATTATCTCCTTTAATTTGTTGTTCAAGCAATGCATCAATCAATTAATCAAACGGTATTAATAGCGACAAATATTACAAACACGTGGCAAAACGTGCATAGAGAAGCAAGCCCCTGGGTCACAAAGCGATGTGGGACCTCCTATACAACGCATGAAAAGTGCACTACAAAATGCACTTCAGTATTTAGGCCATGTGTGAAATTATACATACATTGTAATAACTTTAGTAATTTGCAAAAAAAAAACGAGAAAAAAAAGAAGTCGGTAGAAGAGTGGGGAAAATTCAATAAAAATTACAATTAGAAGAAGAAGAAGATTAGAAGAAGAAGAAGTCCCTCCGAGTGGCCGCTGCTTCTTCGGTGAGATATTATTTTCTGTTTTCTTCGAAGAATCAGTGCTGTGTTGAGACTTCACTGTTGTCCAGGGAGAACAGACATCCCGTGGGATTCCTGTGTGCTACAGATCACGCACAATATCGCGTGGTTTGGCTGCGCTCCGCAGCGCATCTACGCCTACCACGGCGGTAGGCAGCAAAGAACACCGGCACGAGCCATATGTCCGACAGCGCGTTCCTAGGCGCATGAGTGCCGCAGAATCGACGCCGCATTCGGAAGTGCCACAACAAGCGCCCAATGTCATCAAGCCGGCGACGCTAGTTTTCAACGCTACCCTACCTACCAGCGCACCTTCAGTGAATATGGCTGAGACCAGCGAAAGTGAAGCCAAGAAACCACGGGTTGACGACGACAGAACATCTACCTATGATCTAAGTGACGATGAAGATATTGACTGCGATGAAACGCCGTTCTCCTTGGTAACGTATAAAAAGAAGCGGCCTGAGGGAATTCCAGTTGTTTTTCGACCATCACAGGAAGGACGCAACTTCTGGCAAGTGAATCCAAACCGCGCTGCGTCGGAAATTGTCTCTGTGGCAAAAGAAAAAGTGCAGTCTTTCCGCGTGAATAGAGATGGAAGTTTCTCTGTCAACGTCGCTTCAGTCTCATCTGCAAGACATCTACTGTCGATGAGCGAAGTTGCTGGTTTGGAAGTCAAGCCATTCATTCCGGCGTCTTATACCAAGAATGTTGGCAAGATACACCATGTGCCAATTGAGTATACGGAAGAACAACTGGTTGACTTCCTGAAGGATTTTGGAGTGACATCTGCCCGTCGTCAGGCGCGCTACAATCGCCAAGAAGACGGAGCGGTAGAATCACGCCCTCTGAGAACCGTCATCCTCCATTTCAGAGAAGACAAACCAATGCCGCAACGAGTGCATTTAGGCTTCACGAGCCACCCCGTAGAAGAATATCATGGCCCTGCTCTAAGATGCTACAACTGCCAGAGATTTGGACATCTATCGAAGAACTGCCGCAGTCAGCGTCGCTGCAAGATATGCTCAGAAGACCACAACCATTCAGAGTGCAAGTCTGTGTGTCAGCCAAAGTGTGCCAACTGTGGCGGAAACCATACAGCTTCCTACTCCGGGTGCCCTCAGAGCAGAGCTGCCTCAAGGTTACGCAGACATGAGTTAAAATATGGAAGGCTGCCTCCTCGTAATGCGCCCCCACCCAACCTTGATGCTGTAAGATGTGCGCCTCCAACTCCTAACAAAGAAAAAGAGCAAGGGGTCCATATGAGCTATTCTGCAGCCCTAAAGCACTCAGGTCGAGAACGTTCTGACAGCGAGCGGCATGATCCACCTTCAGAGAATGCTACTCACCTTGCCCAGGCTTCGAGTGAAATTCGCCGACCTTCTCAGCAACGCCCTCAGCCATCGACACAGCAACCTCAGTTAACATCTGAGCGACTACGTCAGCATTCGCCTCAACCACAACAGTCATCCCAGCGACCATCTCAATCAATTCTTCAGCGACCTGCTTCGAGCGCGCATGGAGCTTCAGCGTCGTTTGGTGATTACGCGTCTTTACCCGTAGCCCAGATGATCCTGCCCATGCTATTCACAGCTCTGCGTGCAATTCTAAGTGCCATTCCACAAGCAAACAACCTACCAGAGGTAAAAGCACTGCTTTCTATGGAATCGTTGGTGCTTCCACAACCACCAACAGCCCCACGGCAGGCTTACGATGAATAATCGTTACAACAATGTTTTCGTATTTCAGTGGAATGCTAATAGCCTTCGAAACAAGTCAGCTGATTTTCGCAAACTACTAGCTCAACATAACTTTCCTGTTTTATGTATACAGGAGGCAGGCGTAAGAGATGACTTTCGTCTTTCAAACTATGTTATATATAAATCATCGCGCATCGCTGGAAATAGCAGAGCGATGTTATGTGTGAGAAAGGACCTGCCGTCCTATTTAATACAGTCGAGCGATTTAAACATACCGGAGTTCGTAGCATGCAAGATATCTTTCAGAAATACAAGTGTCACAGTGATCAGTCTTTATCTACAATGTGCTAGCAAAATATCAGTAGACAGCTTGGTGAATGTGTTTGGTATCGCAAACTCACATGTGCTGGTTTGTGGGGACTTCAACGCACATAACGTCATCTGGGGCAGTGAATATAACGATTCCCGTGGAAGCATAATAGAGTCTGCCGCAGAAAAAAGTAATCTTATCGTGTTAAATGACAACTCTCCAACGTTCTTGCGGGGGTTTCGTTACTCAAGCTGTATAGACGTCACGCTCTGCTCACAAGACCTTCTTGATGGCGTTGAATGGTCAACGGACATAGAAACGCACGGTAGTGATCATTTTCCGATCCTGGTAAAACATCGCCTCGTACGGATGGAGGGGACCCGGCGCTACTCAAAACATACTAATTGGCAAAGTTTTCGTCACCACTTGAGTAACTCATTGGGCGAAAATTCAAGCTTTCAAAGTTTTGCAAATATCTTGTGCGAGTCTTACGAGATCTGCACAAAGCAAGTCACTGTTCCAAATGAATACGCTGCAGTCGACGGGGAATATGAATATCTAAGAGCAATTAGAAGACGAGCCGAACGGGCTTACCGCCGCAGTGGAAAGCTGGATGACTACAAGATGGCACAGAAAGTTCGGTCAACTTCACGCAGACGCTTACAAAAATTAGGTACGAGAAGGTGGCGAGAATACTGCGCGTCGTTGTCTCCCTTTACTCCAGTTCCCAGAATATGGTCAGTTGTCCGATCTTTTACTGGTCCAGTTACCCAGAGCCATCCCTTCCGAGCCCTTGCCGTAGCTCGAGGCACTCCGGAAACATCTGTTGCTGACGAATTCTGCCAACTTATATCGAGACCAGGAATACCGTTCACTTGCCTACAATTTACAAGTTCGATAACACTAGCAGAACAGAAAGTTCATGCGTGCTTTATGTCACAACATCCTCAACTTGACTGTGAGTTTAGTCTAAATGAATTGACATGTGCTCTTTCGTCATGCCGTACAAAGACAACCGCAGGCCCAGATGGCGTCACGTATACGATGTTAAAGAACCTAGGTCCTGTAGGAAGAATGGCTCTTTTGGAGATATTTAATGACATCTGGATAAGAGAGACTCTGCCAGATTCATGGAAATTAGCCCGGGTAACTCCAGTACTAAAATCAGGAAAGACTCCCCTTAGTCTTGATTCCTACCGACCCGTCAGCCTCACAAGCTGTTTTTCCAAACTAATGGAGAAGATGATAGACTGTCGACTGCAGTGGTGGTGTGAACACACAAATATGTTTTCCAATTACATGACCGGTTTTCGACAAAATCGGTGTACAATGGATTCAGTATTAGACATTGCCACATGCGTCGAACATGAACGAAGTTGCGGAAATGTGACAGTAGCAGTATTTTTAGACATTCAAAGAGCATTCGACACTGTAAGTCACATACACATCCTTGCTGGTATGTTAGAGCTTGGCCTACACGGTCGAGCACTACGATGGGTATCAAATTTCTTGAAAGACAGAAAAATATTTATGGAAACAATCGAAGGCGCGAGTAATTATCACAGCATCACACAGGGCGTTCCGCAGGGCAGTGTTCTCAGTCCGTTTTTATTCAACTGCGTCATGGCAGCCTTGCCACTAAAGCTCCCGTCTGGTCTACAGTATTCGCTGTACGCAGATGACATCTGCATATGGGCCTCTGGATCTCATATACAAGACATTCAAACAACGCTGCAAGAGGGACTTGACATTATCGACACCTTTTTAAAAGAAAGAGGCATGAGTCTTTCATACGCAAAGACAGCCGTACTTCCTTTTACTAGACGACAGCTGAATAATTTCCAACTTACGCTTAATGGACAAACTTTGATGTGCGTGAAAGAGCATAAATTTCTTGGAATTATTCTTGACCGCCAGCTAACATGGGCTTCACACATCCGCGCAATTGAAAAGCAGACCAATGCAGTAATAAACGTACTTCGGCGACTCGCAGGTACAACGTGGGGGGGGGGGGATCAGTCTCTTCGCTACTACAAGTTCATAACGCACTCATAAAACAAAAAATTGCTTACTCGGCTCCTATTCTCCATGGTTTATCGCAATCTTCTGAGGAACGCCTTCAACGTTTACTGGCAAGAGGGCTGCGAGTGTGTCTTGGGGTTCCGCAGGCTACCTCGAGTTCTTTAGTAATTGCGGAAGCTCGTCACCCACCATTTCCAGTCATACGAACGGTTGAAACATGCCGACATATTTATCGCATCTTAACCCAACACGAGAATCATCCATTAAACCTCGCGCTTACCGAAAGAAACAAAAGCAAAATTCACGATGTTATTCGAGAACATAAAGCATTATTACCAAGGTTTGAAATATGCAAAGTGGATGTTTGTCACCCTCCCTGGATGTTAACATGTCCTAAAATAGAATTATCGGTTGACGGGATTATATCTAAGAGAGACATGTTCATAGTAGCCGCCCAACAACTGGCACTCTTCCAAATTTACTCCTTATATCCCCAGTACATACACGTTTATACAGATGGTTCGTGTCATAAAAACTCCTCGACTTCAGCATTCGTCATTCCACATTTAGCGCTAGAACAAACATTTAAATTATCCCGAGAGACATCGTCCACCGTGGCAGAACTGTTTGCAATCCTGTGTGCTTTGCGGTTCATAGCATCAAAAGAACATTCGCAAAAATGGGTTATCTTTAGCGATTCGCAAGCCGCTCTCACATTACTACAGAGCAATAAGAAAAATTCTTTGAACACTTTGCTATTGTATGAGACACTCAAAGAACTTACAAAAGCAAGCGCACTGAACCACGTAATTGCATTCCAGTGGATACCTGGGCACTGCAATATTCCTGGAAATACTGCAGCGGACGCAGCTGCGAATCGGGCGCACAATAACGTGGAGACAACCAATCTTCCTCTATTGCGTAGTGAAGTCCGTCTGCTCCTGAGACAGATTTCTTGTCGCCTCAGCAAAACTACCTGGTTTGATCAGCAAACAAAAAACTCTGAGTTATACTTCATAGACCCATGTATAAACTTAACAATGCCGGGAAATCTAAGAGACAACAGAAAATTTGAAACATTGGTACACCGCCTGCGTCTTGGTACTGCATTCAGTAAACACTTCCTGTACAGGATAAAACGTGTCTCTAGTCCACAGTGTTCTTGTGGCCATACAGACGAAGATGTGCATCATCTTCTCCTCGAGTGCACTAAATACAATCCACAAAGAAGGGTACTGCAAGCAAATTTGTTGATATTAGACAGAAGACCTTTCACTCTAAAAAAAATACTTGGCCCATGGCCAACTGCGGGCCTTCAAAAAAGAGCGCTTCTTGCTCTGAAAAAGTTTTTAGAGGAGGCCAACATTTTGGGAAAATATTAGGCATCAGCTGATCCGAATGCGCTAAATGAGTAACATAAACGTTGTTCGTGATTCATAATTGGTTTATGAGGCGATCGCAACTTTTATGCAATATGTATAATTCTGTTCTGTACTTGCAGTGCATTACATGTGTTGAGTGTTCTGACTGTTCTAAATATCTGACTTTATATATGCGTACGTGGACTGGACTTATGCACAGAACTTTGCGACTCATATACTGTTGGACTGTATATTTTTATTCATCCAGTGTTCTACTGAGTGTTCTACTGAGTGCCATCTTTCGTGTCGCTATTCTCCCTTTTTACGCAAACTTGTTTTCCTTTGCCAAGTGACAAGGAGTAGCCGGTGCCACCATAAAGGCGCCAATCTCTCCTAAAATTTCATCTCAATAAAAAAAAAATTACAATGAAAGAAGAAATGTGCGTACATAAGATTTAAAATATATATTAGTCTTATTTGTAATGTTTGGTGTCAGTGAACTCCGGAAGAAATTGGCAGCAAGAGTAGATTCAGCAATGTTTTAGTCATAGGTGACAAAAAGTTCTTTTGCTTTGCAAAACGCGTGGAGCTACGAATAAAAAACTGACAGCTGGGAATTACAGATATAGGAATTAAGTTTACCATAGATAAATCTGTGTACTAAAACACCAAGACAATAATTCCTAAGTTTACCGAGTGCGCACTGACAAGGGTCGATATATATATATATATATATATATATATATATATATATATATATATATATATATATATATATATATATATATATATATATATATATATATATATATATATATATATATATATGTCATATCATGATAAGCCAACAAACACTGACACCAAGGACAACATAGGGGAAATTACTTGTGCTGAATAAATGAAAAAAGTAACGATAAATTAATGGAAATTAAAGTGTGTGAAAAAACAACTTGCCGCAGGTGGGAACCGAACCCACAACTTTCGCATTTCGCGTGCGATTCTCTACCGATTGAGCTTCCGCGGCGGCGTTTCCCCATCCACTTTCTTGGGTATTTGTGTGTACTAGTAGAACCCTGGGAGTGTTAGCCAGCGCCACCACTCACAGACTTTGGCGGCGGACGTGGAACGTCCTTTTTTCTACTAGTACACACAAATACCCAAGAAAGTGGATGGGGAAACGCCGCCGCGGAAGCTCAATCGGTAGAGAATCGCACGCGAAATGCGAAGGTTGTGGGTTCGGTTCCCAACTGCGGCAAGCTGTCTTTTCATCCACTTTAATTTCCATTATTTTTTGTTACCTTATTTCATTTATTAAGCACAAGTAATTTTCCCTATGTTGTCCTTGGTGTCAGTGTTTGTTGGCTTCTCATGATATGACTTATAAAAATCGGGCCCCTCGGTTAACCCCCTTTCTTCTATATATATATACAGAAAGGTGGCACCTGGGATGACCAATTGCCATTCGCAACACTATATTCAGGTGTAAGCCAGCCACCACTTCACTTGAGCATCTTTATGCGGAAATATATTTGTGTGGGAAAAAAATATCGGGAAAATTCGTTTTTGCCGCCCCATCACCATAGCTCCGCACAGCACCTTCACTGCAACAAGGCATACAATGCAGTGAAGACGCAGTGCAGAACAACTCTGAGTGCACAACAATTATTCTTTCTTCTTTTTTTATGGGATAGCCTCAAATGGACCTTTGAGCAAAAACTGCGGCGTCTGCCCTCCGTATCAGCGAAACGGCCCCTGAAATCTCATTGCCATTGGCTGCTACGCCACGTCACTAGCGCGCCTCGATGGAGCAGAGAGGGTGAGAGGGAGCATCCTGCTGCCACGCTAGCGCGCCATGTTTTGCGGGAGGAGAGAGGGCCCTGCCGCGACGCCACGTCAGCCTCCCTCTCGCGAGCCTGTGCTACGCGCGCGTTCCTGGTTCGAGCAAGCCCTCGCCTGCGCTCTAACTTCGCCTCGGTATAAGGCCAAATCAAAAGAGCGCCAAGCGTCTTAACGCATTCGCTTGCTCGCGAGCAGTTCGTAACTTGAAGGACTGCTCAGCGTCGTTCAGCTGGACATTAATGCTTTCGCATTCACAACTCATAAGAAGCGCTTAGGCGTCCTCGGATCTTTTTTTTTCTCTCTTATTACTTGATTAGGAGACAACCAATCCCTTCATGTTTTATATGAATTTCGTTCTGCCTTACTAACAAACGCAATTTATTAATTAATGGTCGTGAATTTCATACTACGTGACGCCTGCGCTTAAAAGTGGACATTCTACTCCCGCCACCACAGCCATGAGCGTCGCTTGCTATCACTCCTATGGCTACTCTTGCACTCATAAGCAATTGCTAAAGCGAACGGGGAGACAGCCGTCGCCTTATATCAAGGGGAACAGAGCAACGCACGCGTAATGCGGTGGGTGTGGGTTCGACTGCCTCTGGAGGCTAGTTGTTTGTTGGCCGACACTCATTTTCCATGGCCTTATCGTTTCTGCAATTCAAATTTTAAAAACACAGTTACTTTCCACTATGCTTTCCTTGCCTTCATTGTCCCTTGATTTCGAGCCCCTCGGTTTCCATTTTTCCTCTTCGCCGAAGTGGCGTGCTTTACACACCACTTAGGTAATGAGACTCACGACCTAGAATATAATATAGAAATCAATTTTTAGATGTTTTTAGAACTGTAAGAAATGATTATTTTAACTCAAAAATCACTCTGATTAAACTTTCAGAAGTATAAATCACTCTGATCCGCTATCACTCTCAGCATCTCCGGCATTCTTACATATACAACTTCACTACGTAGTTCATGGCTGTTTGCAGATCCCAAATAAATTTTGTTTTTAACGGCAAGCTTTTGTTTCTTTGTGCTTTTCGCTCATTTTGTGTGCTAAAGCATCTTTTGACCATGCATCTGCATTTAAAACGGCCGGAGACAACTTTTCAAGCAGCTTACAAAGGTACCAACGTGCCATTTTCGATCGCGATCGATCACGATCTAGATCCACTTTCTCAATGGCCATTGACTTCTTAGTGCAAGCTACGGAAGTATGTCAATCACAATCGAGAAAGTTGATACAGATCTGGCTTCGCGATCGAAAGTGGCCTGTGTGACAAGGGCATTAGACGACAACAAACGATTTCATCTACAATTATCAAATCTCTTCAGCATTACGGTTTTCATTTGATAACTAAAACTGATGAACACCAAAGTATGTTTCTTTTTATGAACAATTTAAAAATTTCCGGTCAAGCTATAAAAAAATTACGTGCTTCTTTCTTATACACTACGTTTGCCCGCTAAAGTAAAATTAAAATGAGACTCACATACTAGGAATTTTTTTATGTTTGTGCAGCCTGATTTGGTAACACGAAGGTGGTAGTGAGAGGGAAAATGTGTGATCCCCTAGCGAAGAGTACAAAAGTACAAAGGAAACCGGTACAGGTTTTCAGAATGAAATGTTCGTAGTTTAAGGGAAATTATTCTCAGTCTAAGAATCCACCCCGGGGTCAACGCCTTTTTGGGGCGGTAACTCTACTATCTGAGGTAAAAGCAGGAAGCTAGCAAATCGCAGAGCGAGGCCCAAACAATCGACAACTCGTAGCGCAGGGTCACTTCATGTGGCAAATCAGTTCTGCAGAAATCTGCAAGGTGGAGAAATTGATTCAAATTGGGTGTCATTAGAAATCATCAACCATCAGAAGTCACGCGGATTTCCACGCAACTGGCTTGACATACGTTTTAATAGGCCACGTGTTTGTGCCGAAGGAAATCGTCCACGGTATTGCTTCACGCTTGATGCATTTAGCCTGGAACAAGCCGCATGCCGTTCTTGCGTACGAAAGGATTTGTTAATCAACTCCTAGTTTCCTCGAAGAAAATTTTAAGTAGCGGCACCAGGCGGGCACTTGAGTGTGCGACTAAAAGGCAGATAACATCTTGAATATTAAAGAAAGATCATTATCCACCTCCCTCCCTTTCTGCCTCCATCTTTACCCGCCGTGGTTACTCAGTGGCTATGGTGTTGTGCTGCCAAGCACGAGATCGCGGGATCGAATCCCGGCCGCGGCGGCCGCATTTCGATGGAGGCGAAATGCGAAAACACCCGTGTACTTAGATTTAGGTGCACGTTAAAGAACTCCAGGTGGTCCAAATTTCCGGAGTCCTCCACTACGACGTGCCTCATAATCAGAAAGTGGTTTTGGCACGTAAAACCCAATTATTCTTGTTCCTCTATCTATCTATCTATCTATCTATCTATCTATCTATCTATCTATCTATCTATCTATCTATCTATCTATCTATCTATCTATCTATCTATCTATCTATCTATCTATCTATCTATCTATCTATCTATCTATCTATCTATCTATCTATCTATCTATCTATCTATCTATCTATCTATGTACCTACCTACCTATCAGAGACACAGACTTGACAGGACCGAGATAAAAAGCGCTTGTGCCCGGTAGCACACAAAAGTAATATGACGCCCTCAACTCTCTCATAGTCCCTGCGTTGCCTTGAGGCGTTCAAGCCAAGCAAAAACAGATAATTAGGCACATGGAACTCCGTAAGTGCCTATATCATGTCGGCAGCAAATACCTCCTAGGGGATAGAAAGACTTCGTGTTTAGACTGTGACGTCGATCGTCTGAGTTGAAGCTGTCGCTTCCATCGAAAATTGTGCCTTCGAAGAAGAATGATCATGCTAAATATCACCCGTATGCCGCATTAAAATGTGCTGCCGGAATTCTCCCGTGTCGTAAAGGATAAAAGCGCTCAGGCTCTGTGTCGTCTAGGGAATGTGGAGACGGGCAACGTGATCTTTGGAACGAAACGTGTAACCTAAGCGTGTGATGGTGGCGTTGCATCGCTGATGGTCATAAAGGCGAATATGCAAATGAGTGAAACTATGGGCCGAAACAAACCTCCTAAAGCTGCGGGCAAGAGTTTTCCTCTCATGAAAAAACAAAAGCAAAACGGCACGAACAATAGTATCAAAATACAGTAGAAAGAAAAACACCAACGTGACCGAAACCTATTTGCGTTGTCAAATATCTTGTAGCAACTCGCATACCGCGTGAAGAAAGTCTGCTCGCTACACAAATTATTCGGCGTGCGTTGACCGCTTACGCATTTAACTAATGACAGCGACCAACTGAGAGGTTACGAGACGGTTGCGCCCTGTAATGGAGTCGGTCATTTCAAGTTATGGGGAAAACGACTCCTTGACCGCGCTGCCTGCACGCTTCCGCTGCACTGCAGTGAAGTACAGCGTGGCGCCGTACAAAACACCGACGACCGAAGGGCGATCTATCTGATAGCCAGTCACTCGAGCACGTAGGTGTGTGCGCGTCGGCATTGCACCGAGGCAGCGGCTAATTAGGCGTGCAACGGCCTGTCACGCAGAATGGCAGCGCATGACACGCGAACGCGATTCCCATCGGCTTGACCTAATCACTCGAAACTGCATAACCTGCGTGACCGTGTTCGCCAAATGCGGATCGATGACATCCGGTGAAGCAGAAGCTTGGAAGAGATAGAAATAAAAAAAATGTGAGCTGGAGGCTCCGCCCAGGGCGATTTCCCCAGGGCGCGTCGAAGCGGCCCGACGAGTTGCCAGAGCGCGCGCGTCTGGGGAGCTGGAGATGTGACGCAGCTTTAGCAGGAAGCTGCTGACGTCAGTGCTTCCCAAACGCCTGAACTGCGCTTATGTACTCACTGCCAGTCGCGATTCTCTCTATAGAGATAGCGATAGTGAACTTATAAACAGAGGGATGCTAAAGATGGGGCTACATCGACGGAGCGTTAAATCAACAACTTAGTCGGTATCTGGGCGGCTACACAAGTGCGAGGCAAACCTCGCAGTTTTAGTTAACCGAAGAGTCATCCATGTAATAATTTCACCTCATTAAATGTGTTTATTCGTATACTGTCCGCATTAAGTGAAGTGGATATCACACAATAAACAAACGCGAGCGCATTGGTGGAAAAAAGCAAATCACCATCGATAAAACAATCAATGTACTGAATTCAAGCGAGAGAAGGCATCTATGAAAAGCAAAGGGAAGGAAAAAAAGTAACAGCGACAAGTCATACCCGACGCGAGAAGGCATACTATATTATGAGCTGGGGAATATTATCTGTACAAAGATATGTACAAAATTCTGTACAAGAATTATCCTCAACTAGGGGACTCCACACTCACGTCTCCATAGCGCTCGAATTATGTGTTCTTTTTTTTTATTATTGCGATAAAGACTAGCCTTTAAGGCATAATTCTTGGAGCGTATATGTGTATTATATGTGTGCTGTGAGGCCTGTGTTGTGCATGAATTGAAGCAGTGTGTTGTGGAATCTGTTGTCATGTATCCAGCGGTCATAGCTGGTTGTCACACTGTAGCGGAGGCCGGCTTGCAGTAGGAGACGCGAGCGTACCGATTGTAAACCCGTACATGTCCATATTAGGTGGTATGCATCTGCTTCCACCACAGGAACGGAGCAGTATGGACACGTAGCACCCAGTGGTAAATGCGACCAGTTCCACCTTGAGACAACAGCCGGTGTAAGGGCCACCCCGGCCCGAAGCCTCCTAAGCACAACTTCCTCCGCCCTAGTAAGGAGAAGGGGGAGGGAGCAGACACACGGTGGGATAAAAGCGCGTGTGTCCTGCCGGAGAACATTTTTACGGGCTCGGTGTGAGTTACGGGGTTGGGGTGGGAGGCGAATAAGTGGAGGATCAGGATTAGGAGGGCAGTGTGCCTGCTGGTCAGCAGCAATGTTGTGAGGGTTCGCTGAATGGCCTTGAATACAGTGTACCTTGACGCAAGTAGCTGTTTTATGTTTATGTTATGTTTTAGCTGTTTATGTGTTCGATGCGATGTGTCTTCTCTCCGGCATATCTCCAATTCGGTCGCACTCCCATGGGTCGGTCAACCTCTCCAACACCACTATAGTACCAGGCCACCTTGACTACAGTTGTCGCGATGACCTTCTGTACTTCAAGTTTAGGTTGAATTAGGTTTGCTAGGGTTGTCACAGAGTATAGTCAAACGCCTCTCTTTCTCTCTCTCTTTTCCCTCGTCAAGCGGATGGGCTTGGCGACCATTTCAGGGGACAATTTCTAGCTCGCTTTTCTTTCTCTCTGTGGGGAGTTTATGTATGTGTACATTATTATTATTATTATTATTATTATTATTATTATTATTATTATTATTATTATTATTATTATTATTATTATTATTATTATTATTATTATTATTATTATTATTATTATTATTATTATTATTATTATTATTAACTCAATAAATCAATCCTGTAATTACCGTGCCCAGAAACAAAGAGAGAGAGAGAAAGGCAAAGGAAAGACAGGAAGGTCTGAGTGCTGGCGCATGCATACATTAAAGAACTAACAAAAAGAGACTGCAAGGGAATGTAAGTAAGAAACAATTAAGAAAAGGATCAAGTACGAAAAGAAGAGCTACACACGACAAAACGCAAGGTGAATACAAAAGAAAAAGGAGGAGAAGGGCAGTTAAACCATGGGTGAAACAATGACACAACAACGCAAAGCTGGGAGAAAAACAACCACAGCGTGTTATGAACGCGCGCCCCACGGTTACCCCATCGTAAGGAAGGTAGCAGAGGCAAGCAGGAGGCTGTGCACGGTGCACGCAGTCAGAACTCGGGTATGGTGGCTTCTCGTCCACTGCGGAGCATACGAGGAAGTTAACTAGCCTTTAACCGCCACACCGACGTAGCGACTTTTGTGCCACTGAGAAATGACGGAAGCGAAAAGACGTCCTTCCCAGAACAAGTACAGAGGCGACGGCAGCCCCGTAAACGCCCACAACAGCATACGCCGAAGATCCACTGCCTGAAGGCTTGCCGCGCGGCATGTCAAGTACTCGTACACAAGGCCCGCACCGGGTCTGCACTTAAGCCCAATGTACTTGCACGCTGGCGTGCCCACAAGGAAATAAGACAACTTCCGGGACAGCACGGCGGAAGAGCTACCAGCCATGCAGACAGGTCGCCCAGCCTGCAAAACGGCAGCTGCGCCAACCGTCGGGCACTTGCTGTGGGAGGGCCAAAAGTGTGCAGCCCTCCGACGAGAACATCAGGGGCAAGTGGCCAGCTTCGAGCAGTGTATCCGTCGCTCGGCGGAGGCCGACAGTGTCCCGCGAGCGCTGTTCGCCTTTGCTGCGAAATCGGGTATTCTCCGCAAGGTGTAACCGTGCGGGGAAGCATTCCTCGGTGGCTGGCCCTGTCGAGCTCACCTCTCAAATTCCCAAACTCCGTTGCCCTTAGTAGCCCGATGAGCCATCCCTGCTTTAATAAGGCTGTACTATATCATGAAAAATATCGAGATCGTGAAAGTAAGCGTTATCATGACTATATATTCTGGTAACGGTTGATTGTTGGTGATGGCGGGAGGCAGGAACATGGAAAGGTCTATGTTCTCTCGTGATCTTGAGCGGAATACGAGACGTGACACAACTGAGGAGTTCGGTGCCGGTGAGGATACCGTGAAGGAGTTTCAAAAGAAACAGAAGGCCAGCGCGATTACGTCGGCAGCGAAGCAACGGCAATGATACTAGAGAGCCCGCGAAACGTACCGCGCGACTAGTCACGCGACAGTGTGTTTTTTTTTCTCATTTTTTCATTGCTTTTCGTTCAGGCTCGGAAAAAAAAACTTTTAATGTACCGCGTTACCAAAGGGCCCTCTCTCCAGTGAGACCGAATGGGAAGAAGCCCTCAAAAGCCCGGACCTCAAACTCCAGCTCAAGGCCGTCCAGAGAGCCCAAGAACTGGCGGAGCGTCACCACGTTCCCGTCCCGACTTGGGCGTCACCTACGGTTTCGGCCCGAGGAGCTCCCCGCATGGGATCTCTAACGGCTTAAAACTCCTCAGGACCTCACTGAAGTTCTTGACTGACTGAATGATGTACGTAGCACGTACAGAGCCGCACAAAGATATATCGGAAAATTTTCATGATGGCCTACAATTTTCTCATTGACAATTTCACTCCAATTATAATATTAGAGCAGTTATTTAATTAATAATAATTAATTATGCAATTAGGTGAAATACAAAAAAACAGCCTGACTTGCTCCAAGCAACGGCCAACAACATTACCTTCTTTGTCCAACTACGTGGCACTAGGGTGGTTACTTGCGCTAGTTGGTAATTCATGATAAAAAATGACGTGCAGCGCGAAGGACAAGGACTGCGAGAGACGACATGCAGTGTATGTCGTCTCTCGCAGTCCTTGTCCTTCGCGCTGTACGTCATTTTGTACGTGTCACTCGCATATTTTAAAATATTGGCACAGGTTACGCGGGACACCCATGCATATGTGAAACCGATTGGTTAAACCACATAAAACAGTTCACCTGGCGTAACGCTTTTTTCAGCGTAGCGACTACGTGCCTGCTTAGCAAATCGGCAAGACGCGGCCCACTGACTGGGTTCCCGACAACACGCACATTTATTTGCACCTGGATTAGCACAGTGCCACAAGCTCCCGGCTAATTTCTTCATTTTTTTTTGTTGGTGTCAGGCATCACTTCAAACCTGAAAATTGTAGTTGAGTGGACGAGGATTCGAGCCCACTATCTTCAGATTAGAAGCCTGGTGTTCTACCTCTGCGCTACGAAACCATTTCTTCAGACTGATTTCAGAAGCAGCAATTGAAGGGGGAAGTAAGGCACTAAGGGCAAAATTTAGGTAAGCTTTCCATAGTAACAAAGTACCTAATAAATGAACGACAAAACATGAAAGCGTTTCACTCAAGAGATCAGATAGAATTCACTGAAGTGTCAAACCTTACCAACAATAAGAAAGTACGGGTATTAGAAATTATAGCCTCGGAAAGATTGAGGAAGCAGTAAAAAATGACCGCAGCATGAAATCAGTGAAACTTGGCATAGGACAGGTCACCTATGTAGTGATAGATAAGCAGAATAATGTCATCAGCAATATCGATTATGTGGTAAAAGAAGCAGAAAGCTTCTATACTGACCTGTGCAGTAACCAGAGCATGCAGTCACGCTACCTTCACTGAAAGCAGAGATGAACAGTGTACAGAGGTTCCTTCTATAACTAGCAATGAAGTTAGGAGGGCCTTGCAATACATGTCCCGGAGAAAAGCGGCAGGAGAAGATGGGATAGCAGTCTAATTATTCAAATATAGATGAGATATGCTTGAAAAGCTTGCGGCCCTTAACACCCCATGCCTCACGACTTCAAGTACACCAGGAAGCTGGAAGAATGCCAACATTACACTAATCGATAAGAAGGGAGATGTTAAAAAATTGAATAATTATAGACTCATTAGCTTGCTTTCAGTATTGTACAACATATTCACCAAGATAATTTCCTATATACTGAGCGAAACGCATGACTTCAATCAACCAAGAGAACAGGCTGGCTTCAGAAAGGAATATTCTGCAATGGATCCTTTCGACGTCGTCAATCAGGTATAGTTGAGAAATCTACGGATCTCTATGCGGCTTTCATATATATTATGAAAAGGCATTTGATTCAGTAGGGATGCAAGGAGTCATGGAAGCAATGCAGTATATATCTTCGGAAATATATACAAACTAGCGGTGCGCGAATATTGGAAACCTCAGAATAATGAATCGAATAGTGTCCTATTCGATTCGGTCTTCGAATAAAATGGTCACTATTCATAAATGCGAATATTTTTCGAATACTTTTCGAACATTTAAAAACGTCAACTGCTCCCAAATGGAGATAAAATTGGAGCAGAAGCACGGTAAGTTTTCACCCCCCGCCAGCATAATATAGACATATAACATGAGAACTTGCGTAGTGGAGCAGGCTACTCCACTTAGGTATCCATACTTTACAGGCTGTGCAGCGATCATTCGCTCTCTCTGAAGAGCCCTGTACATGCGAAGAAACTAGTTGCTTGGCCCTAATGCTCCATACGTGCTTTTAATAACCAGCACTTCCTAACGTACTATGTAATGACAGAAACTTGCTAACTTTATGAATACGGGGATGTGAACATCGTTTTATATCAATTGTGATAACGGCCATTCATTATTCGAAAACTATTCGAAAATTATTCGATATTCGATTCGATTCGCTTGTGGTTCACGACCATGGGCGGCATTCGCATTCGATTCGGTCTCAAAAGTACCTTTACTACAAACATTCCCTAGCTACCTTGCGTCTTCACAAGAAAAGTAGAAAATTACTTATCCAGAGGTCAGGCAAGGAGACACCAATGTCATTCAGTGCATGTTCAGCGGAAGTATTCAAGCTATTAGATTGGATCGCCTTAGGAGTGAGGATCAACGACGAGTGTCTCAACAACCTTCCGTTTGCAGATGAGATTGTCCTGCTCAGCAACAATGGATATGAATTGCAGCAAATGATTGAGGATCTTCATCGAGAAAGTGTAATAGTAGAGCTGAAGATTAATATGCAGAAGACAAAAGTAATGTTCAATAGCTTGGCAAGGAAACAAGAATTCATGATTGCAAGTCAGCCACTAGGGTATGTACAGGAGTACGTTTATCTAGATCAATTACTCACAGGAGACGCTGAATAGAAGGAGGAAAGTTACAAAAGAATAAAAATGGGTTCGAGTGCATACGGCAGGCGTTACCAAATCCTGACTGGGAGCTTACCACTGTCGTTGAAAAGAAAAGTGTACAATCATTGCATTCTACCGGTGCTAACATACGGGGCAGAAACTTGGAGGTTAATACAGAAGCTCGAGAACAAGTTAAGAACCGCGCAATGAGCGATGTTATGAAAAATGTCAGGCGTAACGTTAAGAGACAGGAAAATAGCGGTGTGGATCAGAGAGCGAACGGCACTAGCAGATATTTTAGTTGACATTAAGAGAAAAAAAAAAGTGGAGCTGTGCAGGCCATGTAATGCGCAGAGCCGATAACTGGTGGACCGTTAGAGTTGCAGAATGTGTGCTGCGGTAAGGGAAGCGCAGTCGAGGACGGCAGAAAATTAGGTGGGGTGATGAAATTAGGAAATTTGCAGGCGCAACTTGGAAACAGCTAGCGCAAGCCAGAAGTTCTTGGAGATCGCTGGAAGATGCCTTCGTCCTGCATTGGACATAAAGATATGCTACTGCTGCTGCTGCTGCTGCTCATAATGATGACGACGACGACGATGATGATGATGATGACCTCCCTTAATCGCCTGAACAGTTTAATCATCTGAACAGTGGACAAGGTCATAGATTCCTTGCTGCGAAGGCCCTCACTTCTGCTGGCCATATTGATTCGCATACAGGAAATGGTACCGCAACGTTGCAACCAACAACATTAAAAATGTACCACTGGTGCGTACCTGGTCACGCAGGTCCGTCTGCCAGCGCCCTTGAAAGCAGCAAAGTTTTCTGATACAGCGAGCAACAAGTTTATTTGGCCTCAATCGCCCTCCGGCGCATACAGAGACACTCAACGCCACATCCGCATGCAGACGCGCAAACATGCACGCGTAGCCTGTTGGAGGGTCACATTCGGGCAATTCGAAATGCAAGAGTGTCGCGGGAGCGGCCGCCTTTATTACGCTTAACGAGGCGCTGGCGGGGTTGCTAATGACAGATTCACTGGGCCTCTGTATACGGACCGACCCGGGCCAAATGATATTGCCGGCCAGCTCTCGCGACGATATTGTGCTGGCCTCCACTGGGAATAAACATCAGTAGAGAACTGTGCAAGGCCGCCGGAGAGTACGAAACTATATTTGCTAAACGTCCATATAGCGCATTGATGAGTTTTAGTTGTACTTCCGCACGTTCGTAGTTCTTTGGACGCAACATGCATAAAGGGAGGGGGAAAAAAAAACATCCTCCGTAGGTCCCAAGGTCACAGCAACCAAGCGTGAACCAAGTGATGTTTGCCATTGGCCAGCCGCCTTCGCCATGTCTGAAGTCACGATCGGCTACAGCTGCTAGAAATCTTCAGACGATTGCTCGTGCAAGCAGTTATCGCGTAAGAACCTTCGAATACGGGCCACCCGCCGTTGTGGCGCAGTGGCTCTGTCGTTGCTCTGCTAAACTTTAGGGCATGGGATCGAATCCCGGCCGGGGTGGCTGCATTTCTATGGAAGCGGAATTCGAAAAGACGCCCGTATACCGTTCATTGGGTACAATATGCAGAACCCCAGGCGGTCAGAATTAATGCGGCATGCCTCATAATCATACCGTGGTTTTTGCACGTAAAACCCCAGAATTCGATTTTTTTTATGCGGACCCAGGCGTTTTGCGAAATGTACCGGCATTTTACCGCACCAGGATATTTCTAGCTTGAAATCGCAGGGACTACTTGTTAACGAACAGTAGCCAGACGGAAAGACAGTCCTACGTGGGTGCGGAGGGGCTTGCAACCTTCTGTAACAAATATTTTTTTTAAAGTTTAGTACTTGCTCAGCTTTTACTTTTTACGTACGTTTTACGTGTTTGCTGTATAATTTTTGGCATTCCTTTTCATGTTCTTTAGAGGTACTGGTTTTACCGTAACACCATAACTAATCGAGCACAGCAGCGAAAATTTTCTAGCCACAGGCACGGGGATTCTAGTTAATCGTCACAGCTAGCATATAGCACCTTAAGGTTGCTATCATTCGACCTTTATGCTATCATACAATAATTTTTATTTAGCTCCCATGAGTTAAAAGCACCTAAAACAGTACTCTCTCAATACGGATGTCACACGGCGCACTTTTGATTGCGATCAAGCCCCATCCGGATCAAATTTCTCGGTCGCGATGGGTTCCTTTGAGGAAGTTGCGTGAGGGAGCCAATCGCGGTCGAGAATTTCGATCCGGATCCGGCTTGATCGAGATCGAAATTGGTAGTGTGACACCTGTATAATATTAAAAATGAAAGCGTGAGCCCGAACTTCAATCCATCAAGTGAGATAAAGCTGCCTCCCTATACATTCATTATGGAAAATAAAGAACTACAGTCTGGTGGACCGGTCCAAATTATTTCGTTTCGGTGTGTGGAGTGGTTTCGCTCAGCGTCCGTCAGAAATATTTGGCGCAACACCGGTGATATACGTTCCTGAGCAAAGTTGCCAAAGTCGGCCCTAATTAAGTCAGTGGTCAATCAGCTACCCCTATCCGCGCTTGGGGGTCGGACATTGGCCTCTTAAAAATTTTGCTCCCTTTGAGGCTTATCTTATCCCACAACGATAATCATCTATCTTTCCTGCATTTTCTTTCGGCAACGCTGTGCACCCGCTATGGGCAACCAGGACCGAAGCTTCGCGTGCCGACAGCAGCGCCGTAACAAACAGCATAGCAAGCGGTAGACACAATTTCCAGTAGCACGTACAGTGATTTTGTGTAAAGGCCAGAATACATGGAGCGAACTTTCACGACGAAGTTCGGGTGGCAGAAAATCAGCCGCGGCGCGACGCCGTATGTTCGTCGGGCTGCGCTACATCGAGCGAAGACACGGCGGTCGCCGCCGGCGAGTCGCTGCGTTGTTATCAGTGTGGCTATACGAGGCAAATGCGCTGTCGTAAAACACATGACACAAAAAAAACTTTAATGACAACTATTATCGCTTTTGAATTGTGGAACACTCTGAAAACGCGTAAAATTTTGTTTAGAAATGATTTCTAGTGTTTTTTATGTGTTTGAGACATTCATTTGCCGATGTAGTTTAAAGAAAGCGGCGATGCTATGCGTTGTGGCAACACTGGCCGGGTAAACAACTTTCGACTCCTCCAACTCCGCGGCTCTGTTCTGTGGCTCAACGCGCGCGCGGCACGCTTCTGAACAGCCGAAATTAACTTGTCGTTAAATTCCAGCCGCGCCGCTTTGGATGCCACGTCTACGAAAAGCGGGAGACCGGCGTGAACGATAGAGCGGGATCGGGATACACGGACAAGCGGGGAAGCCTAGTCGGTAGTTGGACGAGACGGTCATTTGCGGAATCGCCAGCTGCGAGAGAGAAAATCTGGGGGCGTTTGCGCCCTAAGTTTCTCCCTTTGCCTAGGTACCACGGAGGAGAAGTTTCTTTGCTCGTTTTGTATGCGTTTGTCCCTAGGCGAGCCGGCATTCTGCCATGTGTCGGCTGGCGATTCCTTCACGTCGATGTCTGTGTTCTTGACGAAGCCGTGCGTGCCGTGCGTCGTCCACAAGTTCTCCTCCTGCGTCTCCGTGGATGTTGCTGGTAGGTTTGTTGCACTTTTTGTCGCAACGGTAACATGCGTAACGGGCGACGGGATCAGTGAATCATTGATCAGCGAACCTGTGATATCGAGGATCAATCGGACAACTTTAATGCCATAGCATTTCGCCGTGTCCATCATGCGTTGGTTGTCAGTGCATACTGTACCCTTCAAGAGATTCGCGTGAACATGCATGTCTGCATGTTGAAACATATTTAGCACCCTGTAGCTAGGAAAAGCGAAAGTCGTTATGCAATTTATGGTCGTAGACCACTCTAAAAGGTGATGGCGGCCGCAGTGTTCCGACTGGTGTTATAGAAGTGGCGGGGTGCTTTTTTCGTCCCGACGATATAATGGATTTTCTCCAGTACTGCGATAGGACGGTATACGTCACCGGCAAACCGAGCCCTCACGAGAGCTCCTGAGCTTACAATGACGATCTGCCTAAATGTACGTCCGATCCTGGCCACGGCGGCCGCATTTCGATGGGGGCGAAATGCGAAAACACCCGTGTGCTTAGATTTAGGTGCACGTTAAAGAACCCCAGGTGGTCGAAATTTACGGAGTCCTCCACTACAGCGTGCCTCATAATCAGAAAGTGGTTTTGGCGCGTAAAACCCCATACTTTAATTTAAATGTACTACGTCCGACGTGCCTGCTTCGCTAGCTCTGCGGCTCCCGCTTACCGATTTATTGCACATGGTTTTGCTGAAGAACCTTTATTTATATCGAAGGGGATATGCCAGTGGTCTACACTATGGCCCCTACTTCTCGCCCTGGAAGAGACACAAAACATCTTTAATGTGACGAAAGATGGCTCATTAAATCAATAATCCGCCATCACCAACTCGGCACGAGCGCCGCACGGGCGAGAAAGTCTTTCCGACGTACACCCACTTTAGCAGTACATTTCAACTCGACATAGGTCACAGATTTCCAGAAGCACAGGCTGGTACACTTGGCTCACTGTAGCCAAGTGTACCAGCCTATTACTGCCATTTTTATGAGACACCTGCTGCTGCTATCCCTTGCCACAACTGCGCGTTCACTTCTTTAACAGCGCCAGGACTGATGCTTGGCATCAGTAGCATTCGTGACAGAAAATGCTTGCTCTTTGGCAACTGATGACCCAATTAATTTGCTACTTTCTTCTGAAATTTGCGCTCATAAGTGCTGCTCTTGTCACTGTCAAACTGATCTCCTTTGTGTGATCCCTTGTACTTTTTCTGTACCCTTCTCCCTGCACATGCTTGATCACTTTTTGTTGCTCTTCCCTGTCGCCATTCCTCTACAGTGGCACTGTCTTTTGCTATATGTGCCTGGCTGTCTATTGCTTATGCCGCATGTTCACTGTAATGATTTCCTTCGCCAGATACGTGAATTATTAATTGCTAAAAAAACTTTTATCTGCAGGGTCTCCTGGAAATTCATCCACAGCTGGAAACCAATATTGTGCTTCATCCCAGACCACAGCTTATCTCCACATCAAAGCCTTTACATCTCCAGTCTCACTCACGTTCGCTCTGAACAGAAAAAAAAAAACAGTTGCTGCACTTCACAAGGCAAGAATCCATCTCATCATTTTCTCCTGCGGGGGGGGGGGGGGGGGGGGGTATTCTGTAAGAGTACACCTAGTGGGCTGTCCATTTCGGCCACTGCTGATTGGATTCAGCTGTGAGAGGAGGAGACCAGCAGCCCTAGCCAATCAGTAGCGGCCAAAATGGACAGTCCACTAGGTCGGCTCTTACGGAATACTTCTCCCCACCCCCCTGCTCACCACATCTTGCCTGCTGGGTTTCTCTTGTCATGTATGACTTCGCACATACTTTTCGTTCATGTTCTCCTTTCTGCTTTGTCACTACACCTAAGCTTTTTTTGTCGTTGTTCAAGCAATAGCTCTTCATTGCCATTGCTATTTTCTCGGCCTTCACGTATTCTATGGCAGTCACTAGCGTCATACTTACTAATCAGTGCGGAAATAACGGAAGACACACAGAAGGGCACAGGACGAGGGCTTTCTAATAACTGAAATTTATTGAACACTAGCATCAAATGTCTCTTACCTTTGGTTGCTCCATATAACTTGCTAAAAATGCAATAGAAATTTTTATCATAGGGCATTCAATCTTGGAGCATATTTAAATTATAGCTATTTGCTTTGTGATGAAATATTGCTTTGGTAAAAAACAACTAATTAACTTGGCAAGTTGTTTCCAAAGACTGCATCCTTTGCATGTCCAAATGTCCACACCTTCCAAGTTCCTAAAGAACTTCACAGCTTCAAATGCTTTTGCTTCATAATTTTGCAGCTTAATTTGGCATTTTATCCCCGTTGTTCATCTCGTTAATGTGGCTGTTGTGTGACGGTACCGAGCTTATGACTTAGACCTTAGCATGAAGCAATGCTTAAAAACTGTTGTGCTCTTACACGCTTTATCAAATCACTGCTTTGTTTTAATGTTACTGGTGCTGTGGCTTTGGTGTTGGCTGCGAAACCCAAGGCCGTGGGATCAAATCCAAGCCCCTGCGGCCACATTTCGATCGGGGCAAAATGCAAAAAATGCTGTGCGCCATGTATTGGGTGCACGTTAAACCCAGGCGCTCAGAATTAATCCAGAGTTTCTCACTATTGCATCCCTCATCATCATTTAGTGATTTTGGCATGTAAAACCACTGAGCTTAATTTTTAAGTATTGTCTTTGCCCAGTACAAATCTAGATTTTGGACGTCACTGCAAATGTAACCAATACACAGATTTAAATACTTTGTCATCTAAAGAAGAATGGGACACTATAAAATGCAATAATCACCATTATGTGCCTTGAAGCCAGAACAATATCGGCACGCTAGGAAGCACCATCGCTATTGCCTGTTGCTTGACGACTCCAATACACCTCGTCACAGTCAAACAGAACAGCTTTCACCTCCAACACCCGCCGTGGTGGCTCAGTGGCTATGGTGTTGGGCTGCTGAGCACGAGGTCGCGGGATCGAATCCCGGCCACGGCGGCCGCATTTCGATGGGGGCGAAATGCTAAAACACCCGTGTGCTTAGATTTAGGTGCACGTTAAAGAACCCCAGGTGGTCAAAATTTCCGGAGTCCTCCACTACGGCGTGCCTCATAATCAGAAAGTGGTTTTGGCACGTAAAACCCCAAATATTATTATTATTATTTCACCTCCAACTTTTGTCCACTCTCCTTTGCCTGTTGTCTAATAATCTCGCCAAATTCTATGGATGCTATCCTGTTCTCCAGCTGTGAATTGTGGTTGAACCACTTCAGACGTCTGTTGACTTGTTTATCTGACACAGTGAAGTAAAAGTGTAGTGCAGTGATGTTGCAGTGATACTCTTGCCAGAATAACCTACTTTTCATGAAACCAGTGTAGTAGTCAGAAGACTGGCATTTATGCCAGCTGCATTGCCAAGCTCCTGCACAAGAGCAGCGCTTAGCATCTGAGCATTCGCATCATTCTGAGTATTCTTGCATATCATTTGTGCTCGTTAAACCTTGCTACAAGACATTAATTTTCAGCAGCCAAGCCTGACAGTTCTGGTAAATTTTTTGTGCTCTGAGCTGGTTTGATGCAATACTTTTAATGGAATTTCTTTATTGCTGTTTATTATGTGGTCAGTGACAGGATTTTTTTAATGCAAGAGTTAAATGGTTCTTTCAGTGAAAAAGCCGGCAGCATCTGTAGCAGCAAAACGGTGCCTAATTTCCCGTTGACTGTGACACCATGTGAGCACACGAGGCGCGCTCATGACACTAGCTTGCACTTGCTGGCTCGTGTCTCAGCAGAGGAACGCGAGCGAAGGGGAACATCTGCTGCTGCGCTACTTCGCGAGGGGAGAGTGCATTGCTACGACAACACATCACCTTCCCTCTCGCAAGCCTGTGTTACCACCTGTTCCTTGTCTACTCAAGCTCTTGTGTGTGTTCTAACTGCGCCTCGGTAAGGCTAAATCAATATATGCCAAGCGTCTTAACGTGCCCGCTTGCCTGCAAGGAGTTCATATCTCGGCCTGCTCAGTGGCGTTCAGTTGGACATTAAAGTATTCACAACTCATAAGAAGTGCTTAGGTGTCCTCGGATTTTCTTCGTACTTAATGCACAAACTTTGAAGTCATTTTCCATGGCGAAATTAGTTAAATATCATCGTCCCTTGTCTGCTGTCCGTCCTTTGTGTGAGCCTTATACATCTTTGCAGCCACTCCTGTCATGCACAGTAATTTGTGTACTTGTGCTTGATTCTTCCATGGCATATGATTAATTAATGCATTTTATTTGCATGATCCAACTAAACATGATCTCAAAAAGCTTCACTTGACTGCTCACTTGTCCCTGTGGCTACATTGTGTGGATGTACTATCACCATCAAATGAAATGCAAACAGCACAGTGCGTGCCTGTAGCATCACTGAATGTATAGTGCACACACTTCAATCATCACCCTCACAGGCATGCACATCTGGTTTCACAACACTGTGCAATGATGTTCGCCCTATACTGAGATATTTTTATTTCTGTTTTGCTTCTTGTTTTCTTAGATTTTTGGGGTTTTTTTTGCTTTGAAATAAGAGGAAAGCATAACAGAAAGAAAATTTGACTGCATTCAATGTGTTAGAAAATGTTCACTTCAATTTTTTTTCTCACACTTGAATCAAAAGCAGTGTGGCAACACTGAGTCTTGATGAAATGAATTGGCAGCCTCGGAAACTGTTCCCACTGGTAATCGAAGCTGATCTTGAAGGCCATGCTTTGGTCTACTGCAAAAACTGGAACTGATTTCAGGAGCTGGGAAATACGTTATGGCCCTCATTCATTGTTTTGCTTTTGCATCTTGGCAGTTTGCTGCTGCTATTTATAGCACAAGTGAAGGAATTGTAGCACAAGTAACACTGACACCTGTGCTGCCCTTTTTGGTGCCAGAGTGTGTGAAGGAAGGCTGCTATCTGGTCTTGAAATCCATCGAAGCAGCCTTATTCCCAGACATCACACAGCCTTGCCAAAATGGCGGTTGGCATGAAGGGTCTAGAGGCAGCGACTTCAAGTAGAATTTTCGACTTGTCGTACCAGAAATGGTTTTATTTCCAACAAACTTTGTTGGCTGTCCTCCAGGCGAAAAGCTGCAACATACAGCTTTAATGTGCCTGAAGGCCCTCGCATGGCAGCAGTAAGTCTCCTATCGGCAAACATATAACATACGAAACATTAATCTATCAGGATATACATTTACAATGTAGCAAAAGAAATGTGTGAAATCTAAAGAAACATTCATCTTTTCAGATAATTATATAGTACTTATAAAATAAATTCTTAATGTGCAACAAAGCCAAGATGCATATTATATGTATTATATGTCCCAAAATATCACATTTCAAAAATAAGCACTACAGACAATATGTCTAGTATGTACACTTGCCCCCAAAATATTACAGGGTGTGCGAGCGTGTGGCAAAACGACCCTTCTCCCCTTCTAGCTGTGCACCCATGGTATCGAGTTTGCACGCATGCGCATCCCTCCGAGATTGCAAGCGTGCATGTTTCTGCACTTCCTCATTGTGCGCTGGCAATATCCGAATGTAGCCGTGAGGTGCCTCTCTTGCGATGGGCGCAAAACTATGTGAAGCCTGAGCTTGCGCGTGCCGCTGCGGCTGCTTTTTGTCGAGTCACGAGCGCCGACGCATATGGCCCGGTGGCGAACCCAACAAGTAATTTTTTTTTGAGCTGCACCATTTCGTGTCCAATCTTTGTTGTTTCTTTTTATGAATGGGGCATTCTCCCACAGAAGAGCGTGTCAGAAAATGCCCCTATAGAAGGAGACAGTGTCAACTCCCATTGAAGACCAGCAGTTAGGACACAGAGACAGAGAAGCTGCCGGATGGATCTGGGACAGCGACGCTGGCCTGTACTTTCCTATCGTCTCCATTATCCATGGCAACCTGGTATGAAGAGCATGTGTTAGCCATTTATGCTTGAACTACTTTTTCCTGGAAACAGTTAACAAAATGTTTTGCATGGAACAAAGAAGGTATGTTCACCTGCACAAGTATTGGCTCATAGGGAAGGCTGGCACATAGGCTGGAGGGATCAAGGTCGGGCATGTTGATCTGGACTGCACTTTTAACTCGAAGTCTATGGCAGCCTGAAAGCAAGAGTGCTTATGCTAATTTTCTGTTTGCCCTACGACATAGAATACACTGCCTACTTAAAGTACTCGGTAGAGCTGTTGAACAAGTCCATCTCAGGAGGAATTGTAGAAGCCCGGTAACCAGGGAAAGTTGGTATTATTTCACTGACTGACTGACTGAATAAACTTTATTGAAACCAGCAAGAGATGGTGACTGGGCCTAGGCCTCCCACATGGGGACGTCGAGGTGTTGCCTCTTCGCCACCTCGCAGGCCTGCTGGGTCGCCCAGAGTTGGTCGTCAAGGTTGGGGCTACGCAGGGCAGCGTGCCATCTCGACGAGAGGGTCGTGGGGTTAGTGTCGGGGTATTGGTGCCTACAGTCCCAAAGCATGTGTGGAAGTGTGGCTGGCTGTGTCTTGCAGATATGGCACGTGGGATTGGGGTAAATGTCTGGGTAAATCTTGTTATAAAGTTGTAATGAGGGGTAAGTATTGGTTTGTAGCAGGCGGAAAGTTGTAGCCTGCGCTCGGGATAGTTTGTTGTGTGGGCCGGGGAAGGTTCTACGCTCTAAGTAGAAGGACTTCACAAGATCATTGTAGCGTGTCAGGCGATCCCTACCGGTGGGGGCAGCCTCCCCTTCTCCCGCGCAGTCAACTAGGCCTCGCGCTAGGGAGTGGGTAACCTCGTTGAGGTTGGGGAGGTGCGGGTGGACGGTGCCTGCATGAGCCAGACGAGTGTAACCTGATGGTCGGTTGAGCGGGGCTCTTGTTGCAAGATGCGCAAGGCTTGGTGTGAAATACGGCCGTTGATATAGTTGATAACGGCGGAGCGGGAGTCAGAGACGATGGTATGGCATGTTGGGTCTAGGGTGGCTAGCGCGATGGCCACTTCTTCAGCTTCCTCAGCGTGTGGGGTTACTAGGCTGATAGCATGTTGGAGTGACCCTTCACGCGTGGTGACGGCTGCAAAGCGGGTACCGTGGGGATATTCGGCAGCGTTGACGAAACTCACACCGTCGTGGCGAGTAAGCGATTTGGTGAGAACCGTGGCACGTGCTGTGCGACGTGCGTGGTTGTATTTGGGGTGCATGTTTCTGGGGATAGGATCGGCGTGAATCCAAGCTCGTATGGTGGAGGGGATCTAGTGCTTATGGCCGTGTTGATGGTGGTAGGTGATGCCGTGCGAGGTGAGGATATGGCGACCCGTGGCTGTGAGAGTGAGTCTCTCCAGCTGAGAGCGACGTTGGGCCTCGATGAGCTCGTCCAGTGTGTTATGGACGCCTAGTTGAAGGAGGAGGTCAGTGCTCGTGCAACCGGGGAGGCCGAGGGCTTGTTTATAGACACCGCGTAGGAGGATGTTGAGCTTGGTTTGTTCAGCCTTGTACCAGTTTAGATACGCAGCAACGTAGGTGATGTGGCAAATTACGAACGACTGGATTAACCGGAGCAGATTCTCCTCTTTCATACCCCCACGGCGGTTGGAGACCCGCTTCAAAAGTCTCATGGTGTTGGCTGTATTTCTCTTGATTTTGGCGAGGGCCATGCCATTCGCTTCGTTCGCCTCTACGAACAAGCCGAGCACACAGATATTGGTGACGAGGGGTATGGGGCTGCCATCCGTGAGATGAAGCGCAATGTCTTCGTAATGGCGTTTAGCGGTGGAGTATTTTGGACGGCGGCCACGGAGAGTAGGCCTGTAGAGAAGGAGTTCGGACTTTGCAGGGGAGCAGCGAAGCCCCGTGCCTTGGATATAGGTCTCGACTGTTTCAATGGCGGATTGTAGCGCCGTTTCTATTTCGCCGTCACTGCCTTTGTGGGCCCAGATGGTTATATCGTCAGCGTATATGGTGTGGGTGACACCGTCCACTTGCTGCAACTCCTTGGCAAGATCGATCATGACAAGATTAAAAAGCATTGGGGAGATAACGGAGCCCTGGGGGGTTTCCGCGCTGCCCAAAGTCTGGGCGTCGGAGCGGAGATCCCCCACCGAAAGGAAGGCCGTGCGATTAGAAAGAAAGTCTCTGACGTAATTATAAGCGCGCGCACCGATATTAAGGCGTGAGATGCGGTCAAGAATGGTGAAATGGGCTATGCTGTCAAATGCTTTTTCGAGGTCGAGGCCGAGTATAGCTTTAGTACTACGTGTTCTATCTTCTAGTATATGGTACTTAAGTTGTAGCATGGCGTCTTGGGTCGACAGGTGGGCCCGGAAGCCAATGACAGAGTGAGGATACGCTGCAGTGTCTTCCAGATGGGTGTTGATTTGCGGGAGGAAGGCATGCTCCATAACCTTTCCCACGCATGAGGTTAGTGAGATGGGACGAAGATGATCGAGGCTAGAAGGTTTGCCAGGTTTGGGAATAAGGATGACCTTTGCTGTTTTCCAGGCCGGCGGAATGGCACCATTACGCCAGCAGTCATTGATATAATTTGTCAGGTGGGTGATGGAGGCATCATCCAGATTACGGAGGGCTTTGTTAGTGACCCCATCGGGCCCAGGGGCAGAACGGCTGTTTAATTTATGCAGGGTGGCTTGGATCTCAGCGACACTAAAGTCTTTGTCCAGTGGGGGGTTGGGGGCCCGGTGTAGGAGCCGTGAGATTGCACTGGGCCCACGGGGAGATACTTGTTGGTGAGGTAGTCTAAGACTTGGGCGCGGCCGTTTCTTCCTTTCTGTATAGAGAAGTTTAGTGAGGCGATCTTGTTGGGAAGAGCGGGTGGCTTGGCTATCGAGGAGGTGTTTGAGAAGCTTCCAAGAAGAGGGACAATGGATCTGTCCGTCAGCAGTATTGCACAGTTCAGTCCACTGCTGACGGCTCAGAGTGAGGCAATGGGCTTCGATTTCCTTATTGAGGAGGGCTATTTTAGCGCGGAGGCACCTGTTGAGACGTTGCCCTTTCCAGCGGGATAGGATGGATGTTTTAGCCGCGAGGAGATGGGCCAATCTACTGTCCATGCGCTCGACGGGGGCATCGGTTGTAACGGTGCGCGCGGCTACATTGGTATCGGAGTGGAGATTTCGGGTCCATGCATCAATGTCCTCTATGCGTTCCGCGTGCTGGTCAGCGGATCGATGCTTGCGAAATGCATCCCAGTCAACCCAAGTGAACTCACGGGGTTTGGCAGTAACTGCAGCTATCCGAGGGATAAGTATGGCAATGATGGAATGGTCACTACTGAGATCATGTTGTGTGTTGCTCCATTGAGCGTTGGTGACGTTCTTGGTAAATGTCAGGTCGGGGGTCGTGTCGCGGGAAGTGGAGCTACCGAGGCGTGTGGGGAACGTGGGGTCTGTAATGAAAGTGAGGCCGAGGTCTTGGGAGTCTTTCCAAAGGTTTTGAGCCGCCGTCGTCGAGTAGCCATATCCCCATACCGTGTGGGGGAGATTGAAGTCTCCACCAATAACGAGGGGGTTGGTGCCAGCTACGTTAAGGGCCTTCTGGAAGAGGGTGAGAAAACGGCCTCGAACTTTGGCAGAGGGATGGCTGTACACGTTAAGGAGAAAAATACTTTCCTTACATCTCCTGGTGGGGATAAGTTCAACGAGAAGGTGTTCGATGTTTCGGTCGTGGAGATTGTGTTCGATGGCGGTGATTCTCTTGTGGACGAAAGTGCAGAGGCGGCGAGAAGCATGTATCGGGATGAAAGGTTGGTAACCTGGGAGGGTGACCGAATCGATATGGGTTTCCTGAATCATGATGACGTCCGGTTGCCGGGTGAGGGTACGAAGGTGTTGACGGATTACTGGCTGTTTGCGGAGATAGCCTCGGCAGTTCCACTGCCAGATAAGTGTATCTCTGTTAGTGTGGGCCATGATGGGGATTGGGGGATGCCGTCAGGGGCAGTGCGGGGTGTTTGGAGGGTAGGATGAGCGGGCACGGGGAGAGTTTGTACGTGGGTTTCAATGTTTGTGACGCGCTGTGCCAGTGCGAGAACGGCGTGTTGCATGGATTTTACTGCGTTCTGGAGTGCGGTCATCGTGCTTTGAAGTGAGACTAGCATGTCCTTAACCTCTGAGCGCACTTGGCCTGTGGCTCCCTCTTGGAGGGCCCGCTTTTTGGGGGCTGGTGTCAGTAGAGCGTCGTGGCTAGAGGAGTGGGACGCTTTGGTGGGTGGTGTAGGAGCAGGTGTCTTGGATTGTTTAAGATCGCGAACCTCTTGCGAGAGCTTGTGAATTAGGTCGCGCATAATGGCATTTTCTTTTTTGAGGTGAGCTATTTCTGCGTTATCATTGGTGCTCGTGGACTGTGGAGAAGGTGTGTTGCGACCCTCTCGCGAGGTGCCCTTAAGGGCTTCTGCAAAGCTCACCTTGTTAGTAGGAGACTTGGCGGGTGGGGTATAGGTAGATCTGGATCGGGAACGGCGCTGTCTCGAACGTGAAGGGGTCCGGGAACAATGTTGCCTCGAGCGTGATGGAGTCCGAGATCTGGAGCGGGGCTTGGAGTTCAAGGGCGGGAAGTCGCTTTCTTGAAGGGTGGCTTGCATTGCAGCTCGGCGTTCCCCAACGCGCTTGCGAATAACGTATGGTGTCTTGCAGCGAGCCGTACACGATTTGTCCGCTGTAAGATGAGGGCCGCCGCACAGTGACCATTTGGGGTTACACGTGTGATCGGGAGGTGGGTTGCGGACTCCACAACCTCTGCAGATCTTGTTATTGGGAAAAGGGCAGACATCCATGCGATGTCCGAGGCGGCCGCATTGGTAGCAAATTTCTATTTGCTTGCGGAATAATGAGCATGGGATTAAGGTAGCTCCCTAACAGACCAGATTTGGCACGTCGGGGCCACTGAAGGCGATAACAACGGTGGTTGTTGTTCCAATGCATTTTGCGGCTAGTGCGAGGGGGTTGTGGGTATTGATGATATTGGCGTTGACTTGCTGTGGGGTATCGGAGAGGGGGATTCCGCAGATGACTCCCTTCGTGGTGTCCTCGGCGGCCGTCTCATACGCGTTAACATCGTAGGTGACCCCATTGACTTGAATTGATTTTATGCAGACATACCGGTCGGCGTTCTGCAGACTTGGCGTACTTACAACGACAATGTTTTGTTGGGTGTTGGGGCACACCGTGTCTTGCTGAATATCTGCTGGGCTGAGCTGTGCGGCTTGGAGAACGGCTGTAGTCACGGTAGGACTACCAATTTTGGCAATGTTGAGGGCTCCCTTGGGGCGAATGATAATTTTGATTTGGTTGGAAGGTAGCGGAGGCATGCGTCCAGCCTTTAGAACTTGTGCCTTGACTGGTGGCCTGGTCTTGGAACGAGAACGAGTGCTTGAGGTTTGGGTAGAGTCATTTTGGGGTGAAGAGTCGTCCCTCAGCTTCGCCGGTTGGCGAAGGCGAGTTGTTCGCCAGCCCGTCTCGGCGGCCACTTCGAGCTCCATGCTCGTTGCTGGGGCAGAGAAACTTGATCGGCGATACGGAACTCGCTCGAGTGCGCGCCGCACATCCGGTGCGCCCGGCGTGCACGTGCGGCGGCGGCGTGGGCGATTCACAAAAACGTTCGCAGCACAGGAAAATGTCCGTAGCACAGGGAAATCGAGTGTTCCACCTGAAAATGAGGCGTCTACGGAGTCCTGGTATCTTCACGGATCGACTGGTGTAAAAATTAGGCCACAATTCGCAAGAAAATGCTGCAAAATCATTTCACGAACACAGAGCCGACGCGAGCACGTCTACACTCCTCGGCGATCGCAGCGCCTCCCCTGATTTCACTGAGAGGGAAAATTAATTTGCACCCATTCAAATCTGAACTACTGGAGGCACCAGCACCTAAGCCAGAGAACCAGGGCTAGAGAGGCTAGCCAAGACTGCTTTCATCAAAACTCGTAGTAACATGATGGGAAGACGTCTGCCAGCCAATAACCGCTTCAACTAAAACTGTGCAGCATAATGTGGACAAAGCAAGACATAAAAGCTATAGAGACAAGCCCACGATAACTATGCTCATCCCTGTAATGTTGTTTTCCTTTTTCGACGATGCATGGCACAGTTTTACTTCAAACTCGTGTTTACAAAATGGCCTCATACTATGTTTTATTGTGGAGTAACTGTTTATTCTGTCACATAGTCAGCGAGATCATTACAACAGTCAAGTGAAATGTTTACCTCTGCAAGCAGCAACAAGCTTTCAGCACAAGCTTGCATGGGCTGTGAATATGCACAGAGTAAGTGTACGACATGGCTTGTTGTGTCAGGTGTACTGTCACATTGGCCAACTGTATGAGGAAGCTGGGAGGTTCGAAGCTTGAGAGTACTAGTTATAATAATGGGAAGAATGTCATATAGCAATAATTCATTACAATTGAACCTTGTTGTATGAAACAATTATAAATAGAATTATTGCTTAAATAACAGGTGGTGAATCACCAAGAGAACTACATGTATATGAAACTTCATACATCAAACTTGCTCAGACAGTAAATGGATATATTGAACTCCGCAGCATTGGACATTGGGACACATATTAAAGGCTTCACTGCAGTACATTGGCAGATCCTGGTGGCGCAAATAGGACCTACAAATTCTGCATGGGCTAAAGGGCAGAAAGTGCTGCTCTGAATGTATCTATGTTGTCAAAGCCTTTTTAACAAAGTGCTCGCACCTTCAAAATCCTTCGCTATGCAGGTCACTTTGTTTTAAAGGTTGCGCAGCTCACTGCTCACAATAGCTAAGCACTTTCAACAAAAGAAAATCTTTAACAAGAATTCAAGAGAGACTTAATGAAATAGACCGCTAATCTTTCTCTGCAAAATATCCTTGACAGCATGTTCTACTGTAGCCACGCTGTGCTCCATTGAGGTTCCCAGCTTGCTCTCCAAGCAAATGCAGGAACCATGCAAAGCTAAGCCCCCGATTGTCTAGTGCCCCTAAGCCTCCCTTGCTACAAAATTTTTGGTCGCCTTCGTTGACATATGCGGCCTATCCATGCATTCGTCAGCCGTTGGTCCGTTACAAGTAGCATATGAGGTGAGTGAATCCTGGGGCAGAGCAACGGAACTAGTAATATCAGCACGCTCTTCAAATACACTGCTGTTAGCGCTAGGGCACAGCTTACCCTGGTGACATCTTCGCGGGGCAGTGGTGGCACTGCTGCGGCATTCGTTTTATAAACATAAATCAGCCGCCAGGGACGCATAAGTTTCTTTGTTTCACAGGCAAATTAATTGTGGTCTTCATTGTAGAGCTGTTCGATTGTAATCTAGTGCTTATGCTGACGCTACTTGCTGCATGCAGCGGTTCGTTTTCCTCACGTGATAGTGTGTGACGCTGTTGTATCTCAGCTTTCGGACTTTAAAACCAGCAAGCATCTAAAATGTGCTGCATAATAGACAGTTTTAGTTTAGCGTACATCACTGCGCATGCGCAGAACGCTAAACGACCCATTGCATATAGCGTACACGCACTATTTCTCAGATTTAGCATTAGCGTCTTTGTGTGGTTTGCGGAATTTGCGTGAAACATGGCGGCGGCCCCGGCTGCCAGCTTCGAATTGAATTTGGCGTTGCTTTTGTATATGGACTTCGTTCTTAGCAACTGACTGTGTAAATGGCTTTCGCTTAGTCTCAGGCTGCTACGATGACAGAGTATTATGGATAACCTTGTAGTGTTTTCGAGATCGCTTCTCGTTTCGAGTGAGTCGAAGCCTAACGAAAGAAACATCCGACATGTTAGCACCACCTATAGCTACAGTCGGGAGATAGCCGCAATGATGGCACATGGCCTCTGAGATCTGAACATCTCACAGGCCAACTAAAACTAAAAAAAATGTGTGCTGATTAGCATACGCTATATATACTATGGCATACGCTACAGCTGCGTACGCTAAATTAAAGCTGTCTAATGTCAGACCCATAAGTTAGCTTCATCCCAATACAGTGGTGTTACGCATTCAACTATGCACTTAGCATTGTGATGAAGTATACCAACAGTGGGAAAGGGTCACAAACACTGGACATAGCAAGGTTACGCGGTCAAGCATACCATAGCGCTGAAGCATACTGAAAGTGGAAAAAGATAAAATTACATGCAGAGTATCCTGTCGGAGTTATCTAAATGATGCATAAGCATTTGCTACTGATCACCTACTGTTTTGTCATCATATGCTGCTGCGTTTCATATAATTGCGAGAAATGCCACGAAAAAATCATGAAATGGAGAAGCGCAGATGCAACACCAAAATGTTAAACCAAGACCAGCATGAGTATGAAGCAGAGGCCAGTAGTAGCACTGTTCACTCCTTTTATATCATGGTGCGTTTGGATGATGTTGCTGCTTCATGGAAGATGAGCACTGGCCAATGCGTGCTGTTCTACGTGACGTAATTGAACAGTGTCACGTTAGGTAGACGTCATACGTAGATGTGGTCAATGATGCTGCCTCCTCTCGATGCAAACCATTATCAACTGTACATCAGCGGCCGCTGCTTATGGCGCGGCTGCGCAGGCCCGATCTTACAATTCGCTCGCTCATGCCGGCCTTATCTTGAAAGCAATCATCTTACGTGACGGACGGGTTTCCTCATTGGGTAAGCATAGAATCCTTTACGCATGTGTCTCTTCCTTTGACTTTCCCACTCCAGCTGCTAATGTCACACATGCCACGTCGGGAAGGGGGGTGTTCAGAGTGTGTATATACATGACAGGCACAAGTAAGAGAGGAAAGGAGATGGGAGAAGCTTGTTTTCACCCCACTGCATCGAATGTGCACAATGCCCTCTGGAGCTCCCTGGCCGTTGTCACATTAGCCACCTGACAGCTGCAATTATCCGTGACTCCTTTCGGAAGCACAGAAGAAACTGCAGCGCTTACGTGCGAGGCGAGAGGGGACACAGATAGAACTGTAGAGAGAAGAGGGAGGAGAAGAGGCAGTTCCCGTATAAGATGGGGGAAGTGACATGAGAAGGCAAGGAAACTCCACTAACATACAACAGCGGTTGTGGGGTGCTTATGTTCAAGGCACAGTGCAATATGTTGCTGCTATTTCTGAAAAAATAAACACCATGCAAATATGTCAAGCGGGCAACTCGCACAGGGCGTGCAGAAGCAGAGCCGCATTAATTAAAATGCACCGCAGCGTCCAGGAAACACTACAGAAGTGGTTGACCGTCAAATCAACACTTCTGTGCCTGCCGCATTAGCTTTGCTGCTATGGCATTGCGAGAGGTCATGGATTTGATCCCAATCGTGGGAGCCACATTTCGACGGGGGCGAAATAGAAAACCCATGTGCACTTAGATTTTGGGACACATTGAAGAACATCACGGTGTCAAAATTAATCTGGAGTCTGCCACTATGCCGTGCTTCATAATCTGAGTGTCGTTTTGGCACGTACAGCCCCATAATCCAATTCAAGTTTAATACTTCTGCCATAACGCGATGTGCCATATGAGGAAATGACAACACTCAACCCTCTCAGGGGTTATAAGATATGGCCCACTAAAATGCCTCATGCAAACACCCCTCTCCCTGTGTGTTCTGCCTATTACGCAGGCAAACAGCAGTGGTGCCCACAAGGTAACGTTTAACATCAATTCACCAATCTCATGTTAGCCTAAATGTTGAAGAAATTAAGCTTTAGCCGTCAACACTGCTAATTATCATCAATCGGAGCATCCAGCATGGAAAGCTTCACTTACATCAATTCCCACAGGGTGTGGGATCTGCATAATTTTCTCTTTTTCCTCATTTTTGTGTGCGTAGCATGAACAGGAAGATGTTCCAATGAGCTCAGTTTTGAAAATATACTATTATATGTGCAATCTCCGGTTACGGTAAAAGCACCGAGACCCTAAGAAGTGTACAGGCAGGGATTTAGAGCTATTTCCGGCAGGGTTGTGGTGATTTGGGCCCTTGCTTCGCCCATCTTGCAAGCTCCGTATACGAGACTGCAACACAGCCTTGCACATGTTCCCGACTATACATGCGCACATGTGCCGTCATCTGTCACACTATGAACACCGAGACATCTAATAACTCACCTGACACCCATTCAAAGCTGGTTCTGACGTTGCTGCAGTGATGGACCGCAATACATAACGGAAGCTCCAGTGCATAACACAACTGCATTGTGGTGAAGCTCAGTCTAGGGCATTGGCATTGAAACTTGTTTAAGCAATCACATTTCCTCAAGCCACAACCAGCATGCGTATTCGTGCTCTTAAACTGCACAAGGGCCATCCATATGTTGACGTGTCGGAATGTTAAGTCAGGTGTAGTTCCGACCAGAATGCACATAATGTTTGGTATGTCTAGAAAGTGTTCCTAAAGTCACCTCTGCCGCATTACAGTTGAGTTAAGCAAGGAAGCTTATGCAGTGTATTGCATTGAAGCATATTAAAAGCGAAAAATTGCAGTTTAATTGCTGTGGTGATTTAAGCCCCTTGTTTGGGGGTCCATGACCATGCCCCTCTGGAGGGCACAAAGGAGCGAGGAATCATGGTTGGAGAGCATGACACGAACCCTGGCGATGGAGAAACAGCTTTGATGACCTGCTCTACCGAAACTGCACTGCTTGTTCAGCAGGTGTTAATCAAGAAGCTAGAAAAATGAAACCTAGTAGTCCGGATATTTATTGACTACAGCAAGGCTTTTGACAATGCAACACAAGATTCTATTAACAGAGTTGACTGCCAACGGTGTACACGGAATGACACATTTTGTTGTGTTCGTATCTGCTTGATTGCAGGCAATACATTGTCATTGGAAATAGTATTTCCTCCGACAGGGCAATATTGTTCGGTGTCCCACAGGGCAGCATTTTAGGTCCCCTTCGACATTTACGTTAATGACATGATAGACATACGAGGGTTGATCCAGAAATAAGGTTCCCATCAGTTTTAGAAAAAGACAACATTGTTTATTCTCATAGAAATTTACATTATTGGAAAGATGAAACTTACATAATCGGCATCTTTTTCTACGCATTTTTGTATACAGTGCTCCAATTTCTGTATCCCAGTGTCATAGAAGTCTGCCGCCGACCCGTTGAGGAAGCATTTCACCTCTTCCGACTTCTTCATCGCTCCGGAAGCGTTGGCCACTCAAATGTTCCTTTAGCTTGGGGAACAAGTGATAATCACTAGGTGCGAGGTCCGGACTGTACGGTGGGTGGGGCATGACAGTCGACCCAAAGTTTGTCAAAAGTTCCTGGGTTTGACAGGAGATGTCAGGTCAAGCGTTGTCGTGAAGCAGTGTTACACTGGCTGCCAGTCGTTCTCGCCGGCAGTTCTGGATAGCTTGCCCGAGTTTTCATAGTGTTGCACAATAGCTCTCAGAGTTCATTGTTGTCCCACGTTCCATTAAATCGATCAGCAGTACCCCCTTATGATCCCAAAAAACAGTGGCCATGACTTTGCCAGCAGAAGGAGCTTGAACTTCTTTGCGACTGGTGACTCTGGGTGACGCCACTCTTTGGATTTTTATTTCATATTAGGAGTGAAATGAAACACCCACTTTTTGTCTCCCATAAAAATGGAGTCCAACAATCCTTCCTTATCATCTTGACAATTTTGAAGAAACTGGCGAGCACAGTCAAGGCGTTTCTCCTCGTAGTCTGATGTCAATAGCTGCGGTATCCATTGAGCACAACACTTCTGATACCCCAATACTTTAGTCAAAGCTTTTTCCACTGTACCGTAAGAACTTCCAGGAATTTGAGCAATAAGTTCACGGATGTTGATCCTCCTCGATTGAAGCATTTTGCGTTGGGCCATCTTGATAACCACCTTCGAAACTGACGGTCTTCCACTCTGTTCTTCATCGTGGACTTTCTTTCAACCAGCACTAAACTCCCTGAACCACTTTCGGACGTGTTGAACGGACATGCACTTGTCGCCATACACCTCTGTCAACTGATGATGAATATCCACGGGTGGAGTCACTTTGGCGTGCAAAAAGCGAATTACGGAACGAATCTCGTACTTGGCGGGATCAACAATGGGAACCTCCATGTCGGACGGCTGCTGAGCCAAGAATGAGCGGTGCAGCGAAGCAAAGCGCAGCTGGGGGGAATGGAGAGTGGGGGGCGTGCATGAGTGTTGCCGGACTTCACCTCGCACCTTCCCGTGGGGCTGGAGCTCTTTGGGAACCTTATTGCTCGATGAACCCTCGCAGAAACCGAGGCAACAACCATTCTATATGTGGATGATACCAGCCTGTTTGTCTCTGGTCTGGAGGCTTGCGATGTCATTCCTAAAGCGAATGCGCTCCTTTCCACTTCATTGGGATGGTCCAGCCACAACAGCCTTAAAAATATTATTTCTTTCCAGAACAGTTGAAATTACAAATTTACCCAGCACTATTTGCGTCTCACATTAACTACTGCATGCGTGTGTGGGGCACCACCGTGAACACTAACACAAGCTTTTTCTTCAGAAACGTGCTCGTCGGAATTATTTCTAACATTCCATACCTCCACACAACATCACCACTTTTCAAACTGCCAGATGTGAATGGCCTTCCTTTACTGTATTCATATTTTTTCCTCTAACAAAGTCTCTTCACTTGTAAAATTACTGTCGGGACTACAGCCAGGATAGATGGCTCGTGCCAAAAAGGCTAACAATTTATCTAATGCAATCGCTAACCTGTAATGTTCCTTAACTTCTAAATAAGTATGAAAACCAAGGCATTATTAATGTTCATGTCTTTATCCGGAAACGCGAAATAATTTTTGGTCTAGAATCATTCATTACATGATGCCTGCACGCGGGAACAAATGTATGGATATCTGTCACTGGAAGTTACTAATGCGCTGTTCTTTCTCTCTCTCTCTCTCTATATGTATATATATATATATATATATACACACACACACACACACACACATGAACATGACATAACATGAACACAGTGTATATATGTATATATATATTGTACACACAGTGTTCATGTTAGTTTCGGTTGGGACATACAGTTGCACTGTCCACCCCTCTTTACTATTTTATAACTGTGCAATTACCATTGTTAAGCACGAGCTAATATAGTATGTAGTATATCACTATATTGTCACGTGGTAGTGATGTTAAAGAACACAGCAGCAGTACTGTGAAAGACAAAACTAGCTTTTATTGGGTGAACCTGTGCACACAAAACAGCCTACACTTAAAGCACAATGATAGCAGCGAACACAGTCGGCAATCGTCGAAAATCTGATCAGCTGGTCCAGCGTGTCAGCTTTTATACAGTAGTCATCGAATGTTCCAGACTTGTTGGGGCTCGTGTGCCTTCCACAAAGTTCTACACCATTCGCGTCACGCGATGAAATCAGATAACACAAGGTTCAGCGACAACAGACAGCGGATAGAAGCATCGATAACTTTCCAGAAACTTCGGATACATGCAGGCGCATGCCGCGCTGTGCGATAAGATTTGTTAGGCGGCGAAACGTGGTCGCCCGATAAATGTATGTATACACGTGTCAATATATAATATATAATTATATGCGTGCTTTATTTTCTTCTACACTGACTGCTGTGCTGTCAAGCACTTTCAAGCTGTTTGCAACAGCTTCTCGCTTGACAGACCCCAACAAATTGTAACGACTTCTTAGAAATAAAGTTCTGATTATTAGTTGTCTCCGTGCTCATACTGTGACAGAAAATTGGAATGCATGTGTATAATGAAGGAATTCGTGCTGTGTCCCCTCACAGTGGCCCCTTTGCATTCGTGGTATACTTCACCGCAGTGTATGATGGCAAAGTTGACTTTAAGGAACCGAAATTTGCAACGCTTCTGGACTCGTAGATTTTTTTCATTGGTGCGTCTAGCCATAGCCACTATGGCCTAGTCCCAGGGAGCCCAAACAGAGGAAACGGAGGTAGAAATTAACGATAAAGGTCATCTAAAATGACGCAGGAACTAGGCAGCCACCGTACCTGCGGTTAATAAAACATTCAAATTTTGACACTTCACATGCCAAAGCCAAGATCTGATGAGGCACACTGTAGCGGTGAACTGCGGATTAATTTTCACCTCGCGGGATTCGTTAACGTGCATTCAACGTACGGTACACGGGCATTGCATTTTTACCTCATCGAACCCCGTCGAAATGTGGCCTCCACGACCGAGATGTGATACCACAACCTCACTTTCGCAGCGCAACACCCAAACCACTAATACAACATGGTGGGTCTACAAGCCATCAGGCTCTGGTAATGCTGGACCTTGCTGTTAAAGAACTCCTTTAATCAACCACAAGACGTCGGCTGTAATCGCAAACCAGACCTATGACAGCACCAATGTTAAACTATTTGTTGTCACCAATATGAGTTAAGCACATTTGTTTTAGAACTACACTGTACTATTTCTGTGTCAGTGATTACAGGGGAGTCCTTGTGTATCGTGTTAGACATAAAAAGATTTAAAGAGATGCCTACAGAGACATTGCGAAAGTACGTAGCTGGTATTAGTAGATTGCACCAATGATTGGAACATCTTTTTGGAGCACATGGTATAAGCACATGTAATAAATAATGAACAGTGACACAATACATCCAGCGGTCAGATGCAAGTAGTACTGCTAAACATGACAACAGATCACTCTATTCACCACTGTCGGAGTGGCAAAGTTTAAAGTTCGTTTCCAAAAGCATTGCCTGCCTGGGTTACATGTCGTCATAACCTTCCTATGTTATGAATACGTAAAATTTATAGCAGGCCCATCCCAAAAATTTGGGGACGTCCAAAGCCAGTATATGAAAAAAATTCTTCTGTTTGATTCTACTCTAACCTTATAGTCCACCGATTTCAAGTGACTGGCCCAGCAGTAATGCAGGTGGCATGCAGCTCTTAACAAGTGGGGCGGCTGGAATAGGAATACTTTATTGCAGCACTGGTGGCCTGAATTCAAAGCCTTTTCATTAAGTAACAAAGCTCAAAAAGAACAGTGCCACAGTTATTTTTGTCTTACTGAGACTTGGCTAATACAGCCCACACCCACAGTGGGTGGTGTGTCAGCATGCAGTGGTGGCCTAGTCAGTTAAGGATTTGGACTAGGAAATAAGTAGTCGTGGTGCATTTTGGAGCAGAAAAATTGGTCCTTTTGGAATAGTTGGAGTAGTACAGCAGTAATGTGTAGCCATTTGGTGCAGCTCATTATTACTGTGCACTCAGTAAATGCTGCTCAACAGCAAAGGAAGATACCAAGGCCAACAGCCAGCAGCAGCCAATTAGTACCACATCAGTATGTTGCAAACACTTTCCTTTGAATAGGTAAGAAACCTTCAAAAACAATTGAAAAATTCATGCAGAAACTCCTCTGGGACTTAAGTACGCTTAAGCATTGTACCACTTGCTCATCTCCACGCAGCCGAATGTCATTATCAACCCCTTTTCAAGGATACGGCCACAAACTGGGTACTTCATGATGGGCTGATCACACTTAAAAGCAAAGCATATTCCAAAATTCAAAATAACAGCCTGCACAGAAAGCACTTGGTTTGTGACGCATGTGAAACCATTATATTGCAGAGCTAAACTATGAGCATCTGTGGAAGATTGGAGGCCCTATCGTGAGCTCGCACACTTATGCAGGACTGTAACAACAACAGCCAAAGATAAATTTTTCAACCATGACATTTCAGACATGCTTAGCAATGACACAAAAATTTAGGAAACCCAAATTATCGAACTTGACGGTACCGTTATCTAAGGATGGTAACATTCTTTCTCCGGCACGTGTTGCTATTGAATTCAAGTTTTTTTCATCCGTTTTCACAGATGAGACTGGTGTACCTAGAAGCTTTCAGGCCCCTATTTTGCATTCAAGCATGCACAACATTAATATCGCTTCTGAAGTAGTACAGTCCTGTATCGATTGTCTTCCAACTAACTCTGCTCCTGGTTGTGATGGCATCTGCCCTAAACTTCTTAAGATATCCAAACCTGCAATATGTCGCATTTTAGCCAAGCTTTTTCAGCAATGTATTGACACGGGATGCGTCCCAAATGATTGGAAAGCAGCTTGCATAATTCTCATATTTAAATCTGGTGATTCGTCTAACCCATCAAATTACAGACTAATTTCTTTACCAGCATGTACTGCAAACTCATCATTTCATCTGCTCTAATGAAGTTTCTTACAGAACAAAACTTTTTTCTTTATCAATCGGCATGGACTTTTACACGATTGATTATCTTTTTTATCGAATCAATGTAATATCTGTGGACTTTGCGAAGGCTTTTGGCAAGGTTCCTCAATTGTGGCTTATTCATAAACTGACAGATCTTAACATACATGTGAGAATAACTAGGTGGACTACCAACTTTTTAACTAACCGGTAGCAATCAGTTTTCATCAATGACCATTTGTCTCCATTAAATCATGTCAAATCTGGAGTACTGCAAGGTTCCATGCTCAGGCCTATTTTGTTTTTAGATTACATTAACGATATTAGTAATGGTAGGCGTTTATGGTCATAGACTATTTGCTGATGATTGCGTGATCTAGTAACCCTGAGGATACCTGCTACCTTCTATCTTACCTAGACAATCTCTGTAAGTGGGGCAGTAAGCAAGCGGAAATCAACATTAATATTACAAAAGCCATCAGATTCAGGACTACAGCTAAACCCGTGTTATGTAATTACAAAATTATAAAACATGCCCGTAGCCTTGGTATTCACAATATCTGGGTGTTCATTTGTCATTCGATCTGTCATGGAACATTTGCGTAGATGTGATTTTCACTAGAATGTTTTAGTTTAGTGTCTTTACAGTTCTCCCCGCTCCAAGTTTCCCTGCTTAGCCACATGGTGGAGTGGTGGGTGATTGCACGTTTTAGTTGTATGTCTAGCCTAGCGGAGCAGAGGGATGGATGGATAGGTGCTACGAGTGTCCCCTTTGAAAAGAGGTGTGGGTTGCGCCATGAAGCTCTTGTATTGCCTAATGTTCGACCTATGTTAACAAAGAAAAAAAAAACCCACGATGACTTCCCATAACCAAACTTTCTGAACTTTGTCTTTGCAAGCCTCTGTTGTTTGTCGTTTCCCTACTTTTTGTCCACCAATCTTCCATTCGCTGCTTACCAATCTTTACTGCATACATTTTTACTTTCCCCCTGCTCTTGCTGAACCCAAGGGCTTCAAGCAGGCCAATGGTGTGTGTGTGTGTGAAAACTTTTATTGTAATGAGGTCCAGAGGCTTGACTTCTCAAGCCAAGGCGGGCCGCTCCCACGTTGGCACTGTCAGGCCAAGCCTTTCAGCGACATCATGGGCCCCCTGGACTGCCCTTAGTTGGTCCTGAAACAATGCGCTTTGTATCCTTCTCTCCCACTGTGTCCATTCTTCAACGAGGTTGGGGAGAGTCGCAGGACACCCCGCCAGCATATGTCCGATTCCAATGATGCCATTACAATCATTGCAGTCCATCTTAATCTCCCTCTCTGGATATATTTTATTAATGGTGTATAGGCCAGTGGTGCCTAAATCTACTGCTGGGGAGATATTTCACATTCTAGTAAAGCATGCTCTATTGTTTCCCTAGCTTTACCGCAGCAAGCACATGCTTCTTCCTTCTTATATTTTGCTGTATAAGTGCGTGTTCTAAGGCATCCCGAGCTCGTTTCAGAAAGTAATAAACTTCCCTTTGAGTTATAATAGATTGTTTCTTTCCCGATATCCTTATTTCCTCTTCAGTAGTTACTCGTAGCAGGTTTATTTTCCATTGCCGCCACCCACGAGATTATCTCGGCTTCTCTGGCTTTCCGCTTGATGTTCCTTTCGTATTTGCAGTGCCTTCTGGCCGAATTCAGGGTAATGAAACAAAATAAAAGCACCTATAAGTAAAACTTTTATAAGTAAAACGAATACATATAGCTTATTTGTCCATAAAGCATCTAAACATGAACTTGTAATGTGTTACCGGTCCATTTTATCCAGTGGAAAATAAAGCCCCATCTTGGGGAATGCCACGTGATAGCCAGCGAGCTTGCATTTTGCATCCAATCTGGTACTTTCTGATGCTAACATGCTGCACAGCGTGCATCACATACTCCCGCGCTGCGAGGTTTTCAAATGGGTCAGCATGCGCACCTTCTAGCAGACATAAGTCTTCATCTGTGCAAATCTATCTTGTAAAGAGCAAGGCAGGCAAGGTGCCTCGATGCACAAGCCAGAGTGGGTGTGTGCATCGACCACCTTGCTAGGAAAAAATGGCAGCAACCTTCTGTTCAGGCAGCTTGTAAGCGGACCGTGTTTCTGACTCCGCCAGCCCGCTTGCAGCTAAGCGGAGGGCGCATGTGCATTCGCGCATCCGCTCCGCTCAGCTGCTTAGCAGAGTGTAAAAACGGCAAACTCTACTAAAGCAACCACATCTCTTGGCTTCATAAGGCACTATTTGCACTCGGCTAACTCCAAGACAAAATTTCTCGCTTACTTAATTGACTCTGACTCTAGTTTGTGTCTTAATTAATTACTTAATTGACGCTGACTCTAGTTTGTGTCGAGGCCTACCTCGAGCACAAACTCTAGTCTTTTGCAAAATAAGGTTGCTCGCTTCATCACAAGAAACTACTCGCATACATCTAGAGTTACGGAAATCAAATATCAAATTAATTTAGCTCCTCTCAATATACGCAGGCTTCTGACACTATTGTCCTTCTTTCATTTACTCCAACCGGTTATGCCACGTTACTCTAAATATCAGACTAGCTTGTGACGTGTGTCTTGACGGCTTGATCACCAGCTTAAAATCGCACCCATCTTCGCCCACACTAATCCGTTTTTCCACTCACCTCTCCTCCTCGCTATCTGACACGACTCATTTGTACATAATTTGAAGTTGTTCCTAGAAATCTGAACTACCTCTTACCTTGCTGTTCTGTTCCAGTTGCATTTCTTGATGTTCTTATTTAATATGCAATTTTGCTTTCCTGTTTAGTAATCTATACTTAAATTTTTTTCCATTGTTTTGTAATGTGAAACAGCTCATTGTGATAAGTATTTTAGGAACCTTGACCCTTGTCATCACTATGTTTTTTTCACACATTGTATATACCCTGTAATAAGTCATTTTTTTGCACTAATTCATGTTGTTCCAATTCATATTTCTTGTTTAGTTGTGTACTTTTGGTATTTTTTGCTCCTTTCATTGTAATCCCTGTAAGAGTTGGTGTCTGCCATGAAAAGGGTACCTGGCCCATACCATTGTTCGACTCATTCATGCTAAGGATGTTGTTGAAGGGAGGAACTTGTTCTCGTTAAGAATGAGGAGTAGGGGATTTATTTACAATATCTACATGAAGAGTGGAGAACATTACATCTGATCAGTCTAGCATGACTGAGATGCACACTGAACAGCCGAAAATGTCTGCTTAAACACTCTCTGTCCTTACTAGATCCCTAGGCCAGGAAAAGCTGCCATCCAACCTTCATCCAACCAAAGCGTCCAAAGTCGTCGAAGTACCCGCCTTTGAGGGCGAAGGTTCACACACTCTCTTGCACTTTTGTTTTACTGAACACACCAAAATGAGTGGGGCCTCATAGACAGGTGTTGTCACGTTTGACTCAAGCTGGCACGTCTTGGTTCCTGAGCTGACTCTGCAGTTAGCTGCTGAATCTGTCATGACTGTGACTTTTACCAGAGTACATGGGAGAACGCCATAGAACAAACATTTCCAGGAGTTTTCTTGCTCCAATTGGTCCCTGAAGGTGACAGCGAACCAGCTAACAATCCTGTCCGCCAAACGTGTCTAGCCTTACTGGCTCCGAAGGGCTATTCGAAGGGGGCATATTGTTGGCTTCACGAAGCGATTCATTGCAGCGAAGCCAGAATGTCACTATCCCCGCTAGCCAATCGTAACATCCCCCACCCCTATGCCTCCTGGGCTCTTTAGAGTACTTGAACAAAAAAAAAAGTGTTATGGAAGTTAATATGACCGGTATAAACAGGAGCGTCGCAGCAACACGGACTGCTGCAGACGGCAGCGCCAGGTGTGCTGATGACGTTCTGATCATTATAAGCTGATACTGCTCTTTAGTGCCTTATCCATCTACGTCAAACCACTATGCGTTGCGTGGACCATATCTTGAACGCCGTGTTCTCGTCGCTTTGCCTTGAAGAGCGGGCCCATATCTTGAAAGCGATCTGCGAAAGGGGCAGGGTGCGGTGTGTGCTGAGAGATTTGCGAGCGATCTCGTGGTAGCGACAGGCAGAACAAAGGTAAAGCCACTCGCTGCTGCATGCTCTATCTATATTGTGTGCACTTTTCACTTTGTTTAGTGCTTGAGGGCTGTTCACCTCCGCCGTGGGTTGGCCCAGTATTGCACTATCTCTGGGATCGGCCCACATTTTTATCTTGCGTGATGGACGTTTGGTAAGCATAGAGATGCTTACACATTTAAGAAAATTTTAACACCCAGAACCAGCCAATTGGTACCATGCCAGTATGTTGCAAGTACTTTTATTTGAGTAGGTAGAAAGCCTTTGTAAATAGTTAAATAAAACTTTTGTGGGCTAATGAAAGCAGCTGAGTGAAAATTGCCATACAGTTCTGAACCACATGCAAGAATACATGTATGCAATGCAAACTGTGTGCCTTCCAGTGGTCAATGGGTCTTAGCGCATGCCTTGTGCTTGCTATGAATGCTGATTTTGTCACCGTACCCTGTTAGCATTGCATATAGTAATTCCTTCGATTGGTGTTGACAGCCAGGACGAGACTTTTACTGAGAGAGGCATGCCTGATAATCAGATCGTGGTATTGGCATGTAAAAACGCAGATTTGTTTTGTGTTCTTGTTTAGAGACAAACCAAGTGCCCTTGAAATGCTGCATGCAATGCATTGACTTCAGGCAATCCATTGCATTACTGCAAATATTACTCAATATTTGAAAAGTCTAGTAGATGATCCATCTCAAACTGAATTACTTGCACGTTCACTATTTGTTTCCTATATTTAAGTCTTCTTCTCATACCCCTGCTGAAAACGCTGCGTTGCCCTGAAAGCGTGAAAATACCGCACCTTTGCGCAGTTCACGTAGCCAGGTTTCAGGCAAGTTGAATAGTAGCTAAATGGTGTAAATGGTGTAGTAGAACCACCATTAAGCATGTGTTGGAAGTCCAGTGCTTAAGTTAGAATAAACCACCCGGTTATCTTTTTCCACAGCTACAGTAAACAAAAGCTGAAGCGGCCTTCAAGTGTTAAGTGTGGAAAAAGATGTTTTGCGGCAATGGCTGTGACCGAAGACAACACAGGTATATATGTGGTTTTCCAATTCAAGCACAGAGGCCACGACTTTGAACTGGGTCGTGTTTTTCTGTCCAAGTCGGAATGAGCTGCTATTGCTGGTAAGAAACCACTTTTGCTCTGCTTTATAATACATAAAGAGTGGTTGTTGAGTTTTCAACACCCCAAATACAAGGCAATACTCATGCCAGACCATGCAGTGAACTTGGAGCACATGTTAGTGCGCTTGAAATTCATGATTTCCACATCATTCGAGGCCACCTTTACTGACTGCAGGGCATTATAGTTAATGACATCATAAACATGTTTATCATTTTGCTACATTGTATCAATGCCTGAAGAGTTCAGAGAGAGAGAGAAAAAAGGGAACCGTTCTCCAATTTCACAGTGGTAACAACTACCTTGGCACAGCCAGTGGCCTATATTTGACCTATATGGCTATTCTTATTGCAGGCAACAACTTTAGTTATACTTGTTTGCATCATTTCATGTACCAAGCAGGAAGGTGTAGTCCCTCCTGGTGCACTGTAGGCCACGCAGCAGACTGTGGCTTTTTCTCTTTCTGCTTTATTTTTCAGGCTTGCAGTTAACTGGATTGGTATGACTTATGATCCTAGTGGGATTCAGTGTCTCAAAATAGCAGTAAGCTGGAATAATTTCCACTTGGGATTACTTAAGGTGCATTGTACATAATTATGTCTGCCATTTTGCCGAAACTGATGTGCAAGTATTACAGACATCGATGAAACTGCGACCTCTCACCACTACTGTAGGTCATCCACAACAGATGTGCTTTCCATGTGAAACTTTCATCAGCTCAAGTTGTATTTTACTCTACTATATGTAGGGCTCACAAACCATGTGCCATACTTTCTGGACTATAATTTGAACTGTTGTACAAGTCACCCCCTTTCCCCCTCTTTTCACAACCTTCAAAGAAAAATTATGTGTATATAACTCATTGTATAAGATGCATCTATCTTAACTTGGGTCAGCATCGTGAAATGCGATTGTGCATGTTTATACACTTATCCTAATATGTCGTACTTACCTATTTCAGGGCACTAAACTTCAGTAAAAAAAAAAAATTTCATGAGCCGCACATTCTAGCAGGTAAAATAAACTGCAAGTACATTGCTGGAGAAAAAGAGTGTCTCATGTTGGTCTTGCATATATAAGTTACACTGTTGTATAATACGCTTGGACGAAAATGAAAAGAATAGTGGCACCTATGGTTTGGAAAATATGGTACCTAAATATTTTGAATGCTCATGAATCAGCTATGTGAATGAAACATGATTGGAACGATCACGATAATTAGGCTTATACCCCTGTCACACGGCAAATCTAATGTCATTTCCAACAAATGACATTTCTTGCGATTAATGTCATTATTGCAGCACGCTGCCACAAGGCGAAAACTGTCATTTGAAAATGATGACAATGACGATAGTAAAAAAAAAAAGACACGCCTCAAACTCACTTTTGTCCAATAATTATTTTCCAATGTGCTAAATTCCACTAGAATACGTGATCGTTGCTTTCAAACCGTAGCGTTCGATCACCAACTTGTCGACATTGCCAACGAAGTCGAGTCGAGCTAAGGCAAGCAACAGGGCGAAGAGAACGATACGTGCGTCCGCTACATCTGCTAAAGTGGTAAGAGAAGGGCAGTTGCATGTCATCGCCGTTCTGATGTACATGCGAGCTTCTAATATCCTCATTCTTGGTGCGTGCCACAGGTAAACACGCGCACGCTTTTATGCCAAGTCAATTGAAGTGGCCGCGGCCGATGCTCCGGTGAGAACCAACACAACTGCTGCAGCGAAAGCTAAAGACGGCTGTCTGGTCACTGGACTGAGAGTAGTTTTCTGTATTTACGCACGTGATGGACTTTAACGTCGTTAAAGCAATAATTAGGTAATAAAATGGATAGAATAACAGTGATTTTTTGTTAAAACAACAAAGAAGCATGTACTGTTTGCAAAACACTGGTAAACTTGTGGTGTCGAGGATACACATTCAGTTCCAAACTAAAGCAAATGAGTTTGGCGAACTCATTTGTTTGTAAATGTCATATACGAAAATGTTCTTATGTTTTACCGTGTGACACTAAAGAAATGGCATTATCAGCAAATGTCATTCGTTGTAAATGACATTAGATTTGCCGTGTGACAGGGGTATTCAGGGTGCCTACCAACCGGGAAAACTGGGAATTCTCAGGGATTTTGAGTAGTCTGGAAAAAGTCAGGGAAAACTCAGGGAATTTGGGCCTCTATCAGGGAAAATTAGCGGCAATTTTATTGAAAGGGTCGAAAGTCGCGGTAATATGCTGGCTCGAGTAGCAGACAGGAATCGTAATGACTCGTCGTTGGCAGGAGGAGTTGCCAGTGTACAGTCAACGAGCGACTTTCCAGATTCCTGATAATTTGGACGGCTTCGCGGCGCCACCTCGTACCCTATAATGTCAACGTATCAGAACGTGTGAAATCTGACGCAAGAACTCCTTGCCGTTAGATTTTCCGGACGTTTTGCCGCGACCGCAGGTTCGAAACGGCATTAATCAAAGGCACCACCGCTGCCGTTTTCATTACTTCGCCGCCTCGAACCGGCACTCGCACGCAGATCCGCTGGCACCCGTTGCCACCACTGCGGCAACGCTAGGCCTAGCTGCTTCGACGTTCGCTACGAAGCTTCTTGCCATTGGGTGCCGAACTTTTTATTGAAAGAATTCGCTGCTGTCAGCAATGGCACGGACTCCACCTTTGTGGTCCTTGCGATTGGCTTAGAAACTTGGAAAACACGGTGTGTTGCATAATGCCGGTTCGTGAAAGTCGGCCACTGTACAGAAATGTTACTCGGTAAAGCTTACGGAAAAGTATTGCAGTGAAGCATAACAAGCGTGGGAAGGGGCGCCACGGAATACAGTATGTATATCTTAATTATGCACGCGGGCACCCGGCATTTCCTGTCACAGTACGAGCACAGGTATGCCTAATATGTGTACCGACAGGCCTTCAGAGCGTTTTCGAACGTGCCTGTGGCGGTTTGAGCCCCTAAGGGCAGTAAATGACACGCATTTATTTTTTTCCAACTGGCCGATTTTTCGGACGTTTTCGCGGCCCCTAGGGAGCTCGAAAAATCGGTCGTGGACTGTGCAACTGATCAAGATGCTTCAAATTGTTCTTGGGGCGAACGAGTGGCGGAAGGCAGACAAGAACAGAAGTGACCTACGCATTGAGGAATAAATGAGAAAGGAAGCTTGTTGCCGCCGTTTTGAAAGAGCTTGAGCTCAAAAAGTAAAGTTTTGGCTGATGCCGAGATGCAGGTGTCCCTCATCCAAACCAAAATACACTCTTTGAAGCAGTGCAACACAACACTCTGGCGTCGTGCGTGGGCTGAGAGTATGTCAGGACTATTGAGGTTGACATACGAGCTGTTGAGAGAGAATCTCAATTGTGACAGAGTTCAGGCCTCATGCCACTGAGGTTGCTATCAGTTGATAGAAATAGCTCATATTAGAAAATATTTGCCTTTGTATGCATCTCCTTTTTATTCGTATTTGATAATGTCTGACCTTATTTGCAATTGTTTTCGAAGACACTTTATTTGCTGTGCATTTTACTAACCCCTGCCGTCTATTCTCTTTTTGAATAACATAAACACTGCTCCTTAGTATTCAAATTGGATTAAGTTGCTTTTTTTTTTCATGTGCTTACTAGAGAGTGACAGCATCAGGCGATATGGTTTCAGCCCGTGTTGATATAAAACAGTTCTACATCACTCAGGGAAAACCTGGAAAACTTGGGGAATTTCGAAATGTCAACTTGGTAGACACCCTGAGTATTAGACGTGAACTCGTAAAACAGCTTCAAGTGTCCAGTCAGTACTCTACTTGACTGAAATAATACCTTTAACTCAAGAACCCACATGACTGCATAGCCTTCAAAGCATACATTCACAGGTGTGTCTGCTCCGTAAATATGGATGAATGACTGATAAATCAACTATATAAATAATTGCTGACAGTTTTTATATTGACATTAATAAAATTATGTCCATCAATGCAGGCAGTAACAGTGATGTTTATATTTAAGTTAATCTAGAAATGCTGCACGTTTTCGATTGCCGACTCTGTTTTGCCCTTCTATAGTGGCAATAACTTCTGCTATGGGAGCTTCTAATATCCTCATTCTTGGTGCGTGCCACAGGTAAACACGCGCCATTGGAAAATGAAGTCCTAACTGAAGGATAGAAATTGTAAATAATGGCAATATTTAGTAAAGGAAATAAAAGTGGAAGACATTTTTGCCCTGGGTAGGATATGAACCACAATCTTCACATGTCCAGTCCAGTGCAATGCTTTCACAATGCTTCAGTAATGTCTTTTGTGCGAACAAGGTTACCAACAGTGAAGGATGAAATTGGCAGCCTAGCTGTAAACTTGGTACACACAATAAATTTCTTCACTTACGTACCTGATAACACTGGTGCAGATAATCCCTATGACGGTTTATCAATGACACCAAACATTGAAACACTTAAATATGTAATCTTGCCTCTTCAAATGTAATGTAACCGTGTAGTGTAATTCAGAAATGTAATTTTGCCTCTTCAGCAGCTGAAGGCTGCATAGCACCATGTCCTTGCAAAGAGCTGGCCTAAAAAGAACAAAAATTGCGACAGCTTGAACTATTTAACACCCACCATTGCAAAAGGTTTTTGTAAGTCAATGTAACTCATTATTCAATTAAAGGAATTCTAAATAATGATATTAAAAAATGTTCATCAGTGCCCATTTCACTTCCTTGCGTGCTCGGTAATAGTTATTTATGCTTCAACTAATATACGCTTTTTCTCTACTCTCTCAAGACAAGCTGCGAGAAGGCGTGTCCATTGATGCAGTACTGGATAATGTGCGGTCCAACGTGGATGAGACATTGCACCGCATCAACCTGTTAAGCAAGCAGGGTCTCCGCAACATAATGAGGGATGCCAGAGTCTCAAAGACCGAGCGGCTGCATGATAATGACTATGTGAGCGTGCAACTCTGGGTTGAGAGGATGCATAGTGAAAAGGAGAACCCATTGCTCTTCTTTAAACACCAAAAAGTGCCATTCTTTTAGAGAAAAAATGAGGACCTTTTGGATGACATATTTTATGCTAGTCATCATGACCACACCACAAC